>NC_057802.1:187050633-187311633 GCF_018294505.1 Triticum aestivum
GCGGCGACGGCGTCCGGCGGCAGCGGCGGCGGCTGGCGGTGCTGGTGGCGACGGCGGATCGGGCGGGCTGGGCTAGGGTTTGGGGGCGGCTCGGGCCTCCGCTTAAAAAGGCCAGCTGGGCGAAGTCCTAGTCGGGCACGACCCGGCTAGGTCGGTTGACTTAAAAAAAATTGGCGCAAAAAAACGAAGAAAAGAAATACTAAACTGACTCCAAAAATCCCGAAATAAATTTTCCCCGTCCTCTAAAGCTATAGCGGACAAAGTGAACATTTATTTAGACTCTAATGCAATTTTGAAAAACGCGTATTTTTCCTAATTCAAATAAAATCGCAATAAAATCCCAATAAAATCATTTATTTGATTTTAGTATGTTGCCTCCAATATTTCATCTATTTTGGAGAAGTCGTATTATCTCCTCTCATATATTTTAAATTCGAAATATTTTCGGAGAGAAAAATCATTAAAACCAAAGTGATCCTTGCTTCAATATTTGAATAAAATTCAAATATGAAAATCGTGAAATCCCCAACTCTCTCCGCGGGTCCTTGAGTTGCTCAGAATTTCAAGGATCGCAAACGAAAATGCAATAAAATATGATATGCATGAATGACCTATGTTTAACATTTCAAATTGAAAATTTGGGATGTTACAAGTAGGTAAATGATAAAAAAGAATAATTGATGTGGAATGCTACCTAACATAATTTTTCCATGTAATTCTCTTTATTGTGGCATGAATGTTTTGATCCAAAAGATTCTAGACAAAGTTTTAATATTGACATAAAAATAGTAATACTTCAAGCATGCTAACCAAGCAATTATGTCTTATCAAAATAACATAGCCAAAGAAAGCTTATCCCTACAAAATCATATAGTTTGGCCATGCTTCATTTTTGTCACACAAAATGCTCCCATCATGCACAACCCCGATGACAAGCCGAGCAATTGGTTCATACTTTTTAACGCGCTTCAGCCTTTTCAAACCTTACGCAATACATCAACACAGGCCATGGATATAGCACTATAGGTGGAATAGCATATGATGATGGGGGTTATGTGAGAAGACAAAAAGGAGAAAGTCTCACATTGACGCGGCTAATCAACGGGCTATGGAGATGCCCATCAATTGATGTCAATGCGAGGTGTAGGGATTGCCATGCAACGGATGCACTAGAGCCATAAATATATGAAAGCTCATCAAAAGAAACTAACTGGGTGTGCATCCAACTTGCTTGCTCACGAAGACCTAGGGCATTTTGAGGAAGCCCATCATTGGAATATACAAGCCAAGTTCTATAATAAAAAATTCCCACTAGTATATGAAAGTGAAAAAATAAGAAAATCTTTATCATGAAGATCATGGTGCTATTTTGAAGCACAAGTGTGGAAAAAGGATAGTAACATTGTCCCTTCTCTCTTTTTCTCTCTTTATTATTATTATTTTTTTGGGCTTCTTTGGCCTTTTTATTTTATTTTATTTTTTGTCCGGAGTCTCATCCCGACTCGGGGGAATCATAGTCTCCATCATCCTTTCCTCACATGGGATAATGCTCTAATAATGATGATCATCACACTTTTGTTTACTCATAATTCAGTGTTACAACTCGATACTAGAACAAATATGACTCTATGTGAATGCCTCCGGCGGTGTACCGGGATATGCCATGAATCAAGAGCGACATGTATGAAAGAATTATGAGGGTGGCTTTGCCACAAATACGATGTCAACTACATGATCATGCAAAGTAATATGACAATGATGGGGCGTGTCATAATAAACGGAAGGGTGGAAAGTTGCATGGCAATATATCTCGGAATGGCTATGGAAATGCCATAATAGGTAGGTATGGCGGCTGTTTTGAGGAAGATATAAGGAGGCTTATGTGTGATAGAGCATATCGTATCACGGGGTTTGGATGCACCGGCGAAGTTTGCACCAACTCTCGAGGTGAGAAAGGGCAATGCACGGTACCGTAGAGGCTAGCAAATTGCGAAAAGGTAAGAGTGCGTATAGTCCATGGACTCACATTAGTCATAAAGAACTCATATACTTATTGCAAAAGTTTATTAGCCCTCGAAGCAAAGTACTACTACGCATGCCCCTAGGGGGATAGATTGGTAGGAAAAGACCATCGCTCGTCCCCGACTGCCACTCATAAGTAAAGCAATCAAAGAACACCACATGCTTCAAATTTGTCACACAACATTTACCATACGAGCATGCTACGGGACTTGCAATCCTCAACACAAGTATTTCTCAATTCCACAATTACCCAACTAGCATGACTCTATCACTACCACCTTTATATCTCAAAACAACTATCAAGTATCATAGTATTCTATGCACTCTATATGAAAGTTTTTTATTATACCTTCTTGGATGCCTGTCATATTAGGACTAATTTTATAGCCAAAGCAAATTACCATGCTGTTATAAAATACTCTCAAAATAATATAAGTGAAGCATGAGATATCAATAATTTCTATAAAATAAAACCACCACCGTGCTCTAAAAGATATAAGTGAAGCACTAGAGCAAAATTATCTAGCTCAAAAGATATAAGTGAAGCACATAGAGCATTCTAATAAATTCCGATTCATGTGTGTCTCTCCCAAAAGGTGTGTACAGCAAGGATGATTGTGGTAAACTAAAAATTAAGGACTCAAATCATACAAGACGCTTCAAGCAAAACACATATCATGTGGTGAGTAAAAATATAGCCTCAAGTAAAGTTACCGATAGACGAAGACGAAAGAGGGGATGCCTTCCGGGGCATCCCCAAGCTTAGCCTTTTGGTTGTCCTTGAATTTTACCTTGGGGTGCCTTGGGAATACCCAAGCTTAGGCTCTTGCCACTCCTTATTCCATAATCCATCAAATCTTTACCCAGAAACTTGAAAAGTTCACAACACAAAACTCAACAGAAAGTCTCATGAGCTCCGTTAGTATAACAAAACAAACCACCACCTTAAGGTACGATAATGAACTCATTATTTATTTATATTGGTGTTAAACCTACTGTATTCCAACTTCTCTATGGTTCATACCCCCCGATACTAGCCATAGATTCATCAAAATAAGCAAACAACACACGAAAAACAGAATCTGTCAAAAACAGAACAGTGTGTAGAAATCTGATTTTTTCGAATACTTCTGGAACTCCAAAAATTCTGGAAAACTGGGAAATCCTGGATAATTTGTATACCGATCTAATTCAAAAATAATTGGTATTTTATCACGTTCTGGTGAAGTTTAACAATTATTTTTGTGAGCGTAAAGTTTCTGTCTTTTTCAGCAAGATCAAACAACTATCACCCAAGAAGATCCTATTGGTTCTACTTGGCACAAACACTAATTAAAACATAAAACCACATCCAAACGGAGGCTAGATGAATTATTAATTACTAAACAGGAACAAAAAGCAAGGAATAAAAATAAAATTGGGTTGCCTCCCAACAAGCGCTATCGTTTAACGCCCCTAGCTAGGCATAAAAACAAGAATAGATCTAGGTATTGTCATCTTTGGTATGCAATCCATAAGTGGCTCTAATAATAGATTCATAAGGTAATTTAATTTTCTTACTAGGAAAGTGTTCCATGCCTTTCCTTAATGGGAATTGGAATCTAATATTTCCTTCTTTCATATCAGTAATTGCACCAATCGTTCTAAGGAAAGGTCTACCAAGAATAATAGGACATGTAGGATTGCAATCTATATCAAGAACAATGAAATCTATGGGCACATAATTCCTATTTGCAACAATAGTAACGTCATTAATCCTTCCCATAGGTTTCTTAATGGTGGAATCCGCAAGATGCAAATTCAAAGAACAATCATCAAATTCACGGAAACCTAGCACATCACACAAAGTTTTTGGAATCGTGGAAACACTAGCACCCAAATCACATAAAGCATAACATTCATGATTTTTAATATTAATTTTAATAGTAGGTTCCCACTCATCATAAAGTTTTCTAGGGATAGAATCTTTCAAGCTTTTCTTCATAGGATTGCATTAAAGCATCAACGATATGTTTGGTAAAAGCTTTATTTTGACTATAAGCATGAGGAGAATTTAACACGGATTGCAACAAGGAAATACAATCTATTAAAGAACAATTATCATAATTAAATTCCTTGAAATCCAAAATAGTGGGTTCATTTCTATGTAAAGTTTTGACCTCTTCAATCCCACTTTAACCAATTTTTGCATCAAGATCTGAAAACTCCGAATCATTGGGACGCCTTTTAACTAAAGTTGACTCATCTACAGTCCCATCTTTATCAAGATTCATATTGGAAAACAAAGATTTAATAGGACACACATCAATTACTTTTAGATCTTCATTATTATTGTCATGAAAACTAGAAGAACACGCTTTCACAAAGCAATCCTTTTTAGCACGCATCCTAGCGGTTCTTTCTTTGCACTAATCAATGGAAATCCTCATGGCCTTGAGAGACTCATTGATATCATGCTTAGGTGGAATAGATCTAAGTTTCAAAGAATCAACATCAAGAGAAATTCTATCCACGTTCCTAGCCAACTCATCAATCTTAGGCAATTTTTCTTCAAGCAAATCATTGAAATTCTTTTGCGAAATCATAAATTCTTTAACACTCCTCTCAAAATCAGAGGGCATCTTATTAAAATTTCCATAAGAGTTGTTGTAGGAATTACCATAATTATTAGAGGAATTACTAGGGAACGGCCTAGAATTGAAGTTTCCTTTATACGCGTTATTTCCAAAATTGTTCCTACCAACAAAATTCACATCCATAGATTCATTATTATTCTCAATCAAAGTGGACAAAGGCATATCATTAGGATCAGAAGAAACACTCTTATTAGCAAACAATTTCATAAGTTCATCCATCCATCCTTCCACGGCTGAATCTAAAAGATTTCTAGAAGCAAAATTCAATCCAGCATAATTTTTTTTGTATAATCATCCATAAATTCAAACCATGTGTAGGGCAATTATGTATCATTAATTTCATCCTCTCCCAAGCTTGTGCAACATGCTCATGATCAAGTTGCTTAAAATTCATAATATCGTTTCTAAGAGAGATGATCTTAGCGGGAGGAAAATACTTAGAGATAAAAGCATCTTTGCACTTATTCCATGAATCAATACTATTTTTAGGCAAACAAGAAAACCAAGTTTTAGCACGATCTCTAAGCGAAAACGGAAATAGCTTTAATTTAAAAATATCATTATCCACATCTTTCTTCTTTTGCATATCACACAAATCAACGAAGTTGTATAGATGGGTAGCGGCATCTTCACTAGGAAGGCCAGAAAATTGATCTTTCATGACAAGATTCAACAGAGCAGCATTAATTTCACAAGATTCAGCATCGGCAATAGGAGCAATCGGAGTGCTAATAAAATAATTATTGTTTGTATTGGAAAAGTCACACAATTTAGTATTATCTTGAGCCATCGTGACAAACAATCAATCCAACACACTGGCAAACAAGAAGCAAGCGGAAGGAAGCGAACGAAAAAGGGCGAATAAAACGGCAAGGGTGAAGTGGGGGAGAGGAAAACGAGAGGCAAATGGCAAATAATGTAATGCGAGGGATAAGAGTTTGTGATGGGTACTTGGTATGTCTTGACTTGTGTGTAGACCTCCTCGGCAACGGCGCCAGAAATCCTTCTTGCTACCTCTTGAGCATGCGTTGGTTTTCGCTTGAAGAGGAAAGGGTGATGCAGCAAAGTAGCTTAAGTATTTCCCTTAGTTTTTGAGAACCAAGGTATCAATCCAGTAGGAGACTACACGCAAATCGCCTAGTACCCGCACAAACAATCAAGAACCTTGCAACCAGCACAATAAAGGGGTTGTCAATCCCTTCACGGCCACTTGCAAAAGTGAGATCTGATAAAGATAATACGATAAATATTTTTGGTATTTTTGTTGTATAGATTGGAAAATAAAGATTGCAAAATAAATAGTAAACTAGAATTGTAGATTGGAAACTTATATGATGTAAAGTAGACCCGGGGGCCATAGGTTTCACTAGTGGCTTCTCTCAATATAGCATATATTACGGTGGGTGAACAAATTACTGTCGAGCAATTAATAGAAAAGCGCATAGTTATGATGATATCTAAGGCAATGATCATGAATATAGGAGTAGACCGAAACGATTCTGCATCTATTACTATTACTCCACACATCGACCGCTATCCAGCATGCATCTAGAGTATTAAGTTCGTAAGAACGGAGCAACGCATTAGGCAAGATGACATGATGTAGAGGGATAAACTCAAGCAATATGATATAAACCCCATCTTTTTATCCTCGATGGCAACAATACAATACGTGTCGTTTCCCTTTCTGTCACTGGGATCGAGCACCGCAAGATTGAACCCAAAGCTAAGAACTTCTCCCATTGCAAGAAAGATCAATCTAGTAGGCCAAACTAAACCGATAATTCGAAGAGACTTGCAAAGATATCAAATCATGCATATAAGAATTCAGAGAAGAATCAAATAATATTCATAGATAATCAAGTTCATAAACCCACAATTCATCGGATCTCGGCAAACACACTGCAAAAAGTATTACATCGAATAGATCTCCAAGAACATCGAGGAGAACTTTGTATTGAGATCCAAAGAGAGAGAAGAAGCCATCTAGCTAATAACTATGGACCCGAAGGTGTGTGGTAAACTACACACACATCATCGGAGAGGCTATGGTGTTGATGTAGCACTATAAAAAAAGACACATCCGTGACATTTTGGACCGAACGAAAAAAATTATGTCATACTTATGACACTTCTATGACGATAATTGTGACAAAACCCGGTACCATCATAGATGTGGTGGGGTCCTAATTCTATGACAAAAAATCATGAAAGAAAATGGGATTGTCGTCCTGGGCGGTCCGGAGACACAGTTGCATGACGTTCTTTGGGCCGTCCATGACGGGAAAAACCATGGTAGAAGCGAGGGCGAGGAAAATATCGGGGAGTTCCCGGTTAAGGTGGGTGGTCGGGGGGCCGAGCGATGCACGCTTCTCTCATACGCACGCGCATGTGTGCGAGGCGTTGGGCTCTAACTGAACCCGAGAGAGGCGTTGGGCTCTAACTGAACCCAAGCGATTGCACAGCAGGCTATGCGTTACTGAACCCGAGCGATCGATCGATCCCTTGCTGATAACTGAACCCGAGTGTGATTCCTTCGCTACTACTGCTAACTGAAGCTGATCGAACACTGTTGCCTCCTTCCCTGGATGAACAGTGAGCGTTGTTGAGGGGGTTTGGATGAATAGTTCCCGGTGGGGGTTGGATGAACAGGAACCCTTGGTAGTAGAGGCCGTTGCCGCTGGATGAACAGTACCTTGATCTATCGAGCCGGTGGATGAACAGGACCCCGTGGAGGGCTGGATGAACAGGACCCCGTGGAGGGCTGGTTGAACAGTAGCCGGTGGAGGGCTGGTTGAACAGTAGCCGGTGGAGGGCTGGATGAACAGTAGCCCATGGAGGGGTGGTTGAACAGGACCCCCGTGGAGAGGGCTGGTTGAACAGTAGCCGGTGGAGGAGCGCGCGGTGGAGGCTGGATGAACAGGAGCTCGTGGATGAACAGTCGCAGGTGGACGCTGGAGGAGGTCGACGGTGGATGAATAGTAGCCCGTGGAGGCTAGAGGAGGTCGACGGTGGAGATGAACAGTATCCGGTGGAGTCCCGTTTTGCGGTGCGCCACACCCCTCCCGATGAACAGGACCCCCGTTTCGACTGTAGCGCTCCAACACAAGTCTGTTTCCTCCGTTTTGCTGTACGCCACACCCCTCCCGTTCAACAGGGCCCCGCTTCGACCGTAGGAGTTCTGTTTCCTCCGTTTTGCGGTATGCCAGACCCCTCCCGATGAACAGGATCCCGTTTCCATCGTGGCCGGTCGAACACAAGGCCGTTTCCTCCGTTCTGCGGTATGCCAGGTCTCGTTTCCATCGGTTGTTCCGTCCAAGCCAGTTGGCTCCCGATGAACACGATGGCGCATTCCGTTCTGACCCAGCCGGTTGGCTCCCCATGAACACGACGACGATGCAGTTTCTCCATTCCGACCCAGCCATGTACATGAGCCCTGGCCGTATGTATGCGCGAGTAGGCGTTCGAGACCCCGCCCGTATGTACGTACGTGGTTGTATTTACTTTCTTGCACCCTGGCCATTGTACGTACGTGTACATGCTACGTGCGCGCCTCTACTACGACACGTGCCCTTCCTTGCACGGCCACAGTTCATCGCTGCAGCCTGCAGATGGACCGATCGTATGTACGTACACGTTCGCGATCAGAATGACAACGCTACGTATGCTTCGACCGGGTGGGTCTCGACTGTCAGGCACTTCCTTGCATGCGAAGATGTAGCTGGTGGGTCCCAGCAGTCAGGGGGAAATGTTTTCTTTCACGAAATACGGTAACCCGTCCGGTGGGTCCCTGCTGTCAGGTGGAGGAATAATTATTTTGCACGTAATAAGGAGGCACTTCCTTGATGCGGTCGTGGACCCATCTGTCAGCCTCTCAATGTACAATACTCTTCCGATGGAAGTCGTTCATTGACCACATTGACCACGCCGCGTTGAGAGCACCAAGGCGGTGGACGACGGCGAGGCCTAGGAAGGGAACGACGCGGAGCCGGCCAGGGAAGATGCGGCACTGGATGCCCACGCAGAGAGGAGTAAGAGGGTTCACTGGTTCGGCTGCGGTGTGAGGCTGTCGTCGCCGCAGGGCCTGGCCAGCGGTGGGAATAGTAGGGGCGGTGAGGCCTCCACGGCAGCACAGCCGGCCACGGGAGGCAAGAGCACGCGGTGGTTTGGACGGCTAGAGCAAAAAGATCAGAGGTTGCAGAAGCGGGATGACCGTTGGATGTTAACAATCCAACGATCACTGGTGATAGAATCGTTTGTCGACTAAGTTGACAAAGCCCTCTGTCCGCGTCAACTTAGTAGGCCCACAAGTCAGCCTCCCACTCTGGTGGGTCCCAGCTAGCAGGGGGAGTATTAATTTTTGTGTGCGTAATAAGGAGGCACTTCCTTGCGTGCGAAGATGTAGCTGGTGGGTCCGAGCTGTCAGGGGGAGTATTCATTCTTTTTAGCGTAATAAGGAGGTACTTGCTTGCGTGTGGCCATGGACCATGTGGGTCCCAACTGTCAGCCTCTCCATGTACGTCCCTCTTCCGATGTTGTCGTTTGTTGACAATGTTGACCACGCCATGCCGAGAACACCAGCGCGATGGATGACGGCGAGACCCAGGAATGGAATGATCCGGAGGCGGCGAAGCCACAGCAGTGGAGGGATGTGGGTGAGTAGAGGGATGGCCTGGCCGGCGGTGGGAGTAGTAGGGGGCGGTGAGGCCTGCGCGGCAGCACAGCCGGCCACAGGAGGCGGGAGCAGGCGGTCCCGCCGGCGCTGGATTTGGCGGCTGGAGCAAGAAGATCAGATATTGAAGAAACACGACGGCCGTTGGATTGACATCCAACGGTTACGTCTGCTAGAATCGTTTGTTGTCATATATAATAAGTAAAAAAATCTTGCATACGCGTCAACTTAATAGGCCCACAAGTCAGACCATTCCCTATTTTTTTAATAATTTATATTTAGCTCATTGAAACTTCTTATGCAATTTATTGCAGTCCGTTTTTTTGTTGGCCAGGGCCAGGGTTAAAAATTTAAACGAAATTTTGCATATTTCTGTGGGTTCCAAACTATTTTTAATACCGAAATGTCGAGCCAGATTTAAAGTACTTTGAATATATATTTGAATTAGGTTAAAGCCTAGTGAAATTGGAATCTGAAAATGTGAAAAAATTCAAAAATTATAAAGTAATTGCCAATTTGTCATCTGTTTTCTATATGTATAGCCCATTACATATTACTTTCAAGATTTGCAGGCATCTTGAAAGAGTTGCAGCCCATCAGGGCGTAGAAAAATAAGTAGGCCTGGATTGGGTATTCTTCAGAAAAAATAAACTGGGCTCATTTTCACAAACAAAAAATAGCTGGGCTGGTCATGTGGTGAACACAAAATATAAGCCTAGGCTAGCCAGGCCACAGCCAAGTTGAAACCCTGCTCCGTCTCAACAATAACAAAAAAATACTGCTCGAGTAGCTACGGCCCAGGTGTCAGCCGATCTTGTGTTGTTCTCTTGTCTATTGACTATATACGCTGACAATGTCGTGGGTCCCAGATGTCAGGAAACCACTAGGAGGAGGCATTTTCTTTTTCCATACGCTGACAATGGAGTATATATATAACAAAAAATGAGCAACTTCCTTGCGTCCGGCCATGGACATGGTGGGCCCCTACTGTCATCCTCTCCACGTACAGTCCTCTACCGATGCCTCTTGTTTGTTGACCATGTGACAACGCGAGAGGGCGGTGCCGCGGCGAGCGTAGCAAAGCACGCGGAGGACGATGGCGAGGCCTCGGAGGTCGGCGTTAATGAATTAGGAGACGGTGGGGTGGCGATGCGTGCGCTGAGGCGCAACCAGCCGTGGGAGGCAGAAGCAGGCGGCCCCGCCGACGCTGGTTTGGTTTTGGCGGCTGGAGGAAGACATGACTAAAGAAACACAACAGACTGTAAAAGCAGCAGGAGTACTTAACAACCTTAACTGAAACCAGCAGGGGCACTTAACAACCATAGCTGAAAGCAGTATGAGTTCTTATACGGGTTCAACCGTACAAAGCACGCCTCGAACAGTGCTACTTTGCCTATAGTTAACCAAAGGGTGAGGCCGCCAAGCCCCAGGACAAGGCCCAGGCGCCACCCTGCGCATCCACAACCTTCTGAAAGCAGCTTCATCTCGCAATGTGGTCAATAAACAGGATATTCGCTTTAGAGCCATGGAAAAGCAGGAACATAATCTTCTGTCCTATTCTCAAAGATGGACGGGCCTTCATTATTTGAGACCACCCATGAATAAGTAACTTTTCACCTCCAAGGGGAATGGAGTAGGTCGACATAAACATCATGTTGTGACCAAGCGCAAGTCTGAACCGACCATGGTCAGGCATCTGTATAGGAACAATAGACCCGGGCAGTTCCTGTTTCAAGAAGATCACAACTGTAAAACTGTGCATAAGCAAGAGTTTATGAACAACATATATAACAGAAAACAGCTCGTACCATAAGTTTCTCAACACAGTTGGACATGTTCAACGAGTGCAGCAGTGGCACACATATCCCACATGGCCTTCCACCATTGAAATACCCGACAAGGACCTCAAGACGATCAATAAAGTGTAGGAACTTGTGGATGCCGTCCAAGTCAACTTCAGTGCCATGAGTAACAGTCGAGTTCTTATAGAATAACAAACGAGTAGCCTGCTTAACTCTGAAAAAACCTACACGTGCCACCAATTATAAGAAAATATTAGTTAGAAGTAGCATCTTCGTGAGAGATTCGTTGCTACTTCTAAAGTTAAATTGTGATTAGTTAGACAGAATAGGTGGATTAAGAAGTAATCGAGGCAAGAAGCAAGAACCAGATACAAAACTAACATGGATGAACAATTGGAACGACGTCGGGGTGGAAGATCGCAGTGAAGATGAGACCAGGTTCTGCTATTTCCATCAACATTCGTGCGCCAACTTTCAGTCCGTAACACTGGAGAAAGTTTATCCAAGTTTGGCCATAAAAAAGCAGCGATCTTCTTGGTTCATGAACCCAATTCGAAACTTATATCCATGGCTTATCTTCAGTGTGACCATTAAACTGGTGTATTCAGTTATGGCAAGGCCGAGCATCTTGAGTACATGTGTTCTAGCAGAGCAAGGAATGCACTGCAGGAAAAATAATATGAGAACACAATGTATTCCCTATATCCAAATCTAGAAATAATTTCCTCCTTCACGTCAGAGTTGACCATGGTACTAGTACCTTTTATCCAAATATAGCAATCCAAATTTTCAAATTGACAGCATGTTCAAAAAACCCCACCCTCCCGGATAGAAAAGAGGATTCTAGGAACATAATGTGCGCATTTTAAAATCCTGTGTTAGGATGAGAAGGAACAAGTGTGGCGTCTCACCGAGGGCGCAGAAACTTGTAGGGTCCTTGTGTTGGGGATCGTAGCAGAATTTTAAAATTTTCCTACGCTCACCAAGATCCATCTATGGAGTATACTAGCAACGAGGGGAAAGGAGTGCATCTACATACCCTTCTAGATCGCGAGCGGAAGCGTTCCAATGAACGAGGTTGATGGAGTCGTACTCGCCGTGATCCAAATCACCGATGACCGAGTGCCGAACGGATGGCACCTCCGCGTTCAACACACGTATGGAGCAGCGATGTTCTCCTCCTTGTTGATCCAGCAAGGGGGAAGGAGAGGTTGATGGAGATCCAGCAGCACGACGGCGTGGTGGTGGATGTAGCGGGATCTCGGCAGGGCTTCGCCGAGCTTCTGCGAGAGGGAGAAGTGTTGCAGGGGAGGAGGGAGGCGCCCAAGGCTGTTGTACTGCTGCCTCCCTCCCCCCTTTATATAGGCCCCCTGGGAGGGGGGGCGCCGGCCAAGTCCCATCTACAAGGGGGGCGGCGGCCAGGGGGGAGACTTGCCCCCCAAGGCAAGTGGGGCGCCCCCCACCCTAGGGTTTCCAACCCTAGGCGCAGGGGGGAGGCCCATGGGGGGTGCCCCAGCCCGGTAAGGGCTGGTTCCCTTCCCACTTCAGCCCATGGGGCCCTCCGGGATAGGTGGCCCCACCCGGTGGACCCCCGAGACCCTTCCGGTGGTCCCGGTACAATACCGGTGACCCCCGAAACTTTCCCGGTGGCCGAAACTTGACTTCCTATATATAATTCTTCACCTCCGGACCATTCCGGAACTCCTCGTGACGTCCGGGATCTCATCCGGGACTCCGAACAACTTTCGGGTTTCCGCATACTCATATCTCTACAACCCTAGCGTCACCGAACCTTAAGTGTGTAGACCCTACGGGTTCGGGAGACATGCAGACATGACCGAGACGCCTCTCCGGTCAATAACCAACAGCGGGATCTGGATACCCATGTTGGCTCCCACATGTTCCACGATGATCTCATCGGATGAACCACGATGTCGAGGATTCAATCAATCCCGTATACAATTCCCTTTGTCAATCGGTATGTTACTTGCCCGAGATTCGATCGTCGGTATCCCAATACCTTGTTCAATCTCGTTACCGGCAAGTCTCTTTACTCGTACCGTAATGCATGATCCCGTGACTAACGCCTTAGTCATATTGAGCTCATTATGATGATGCATTATCGAGTGGGCCCAGAGATACCTCTCCGTCATACGGAGTGACAAATCCCAGTCTCGATCCGTGCCAACCCAACAGACACTTTCGGAGATACCCGTAGTGTACCTTTATAGTCACCCAGTTACGTTGTGACGTTTGGCACACCCAAAGTACTCCTACGGTATCCGGGAGTTGCACGATCTCATGGTCTAAGGAGAAGATACTTGACATTGGAAAAGCTCTAGTAAACGAACTACACGATCTTTGAGCTATGCTTAGGATTGGGTCTTGTCCATCACATCATTCTCCTAATGATATGATCCCGTTATCAATGACATCCAATGTCCATAGTCAGGAAACCATGACTATCTGTTGATCAACGAGCTAGTCAACTAGAGGCTTACTAGGGACACGTTGTGGTCTATGTATTCACACATGTATTACGATTTCTGGATAACACAATTATAGCATGAACAATAGACAATTATCATGAACAAAGAAATATAATAATAACCATTTATTATTGCCTCTAGGGCATATTTCCAACGGTCTCCCACTTGCACTAGAGTCAATAATCTAGTTACATTGTGATGAATCGAACACCCATTGCGTCCTGGTGTTGATCATGTTTTGCTCTAGGGAGAGGTTTAGTCAACAGATCTGCTACATTCAGGTCCGTATGTACTTTACAAATATCTATGTCTCCATTTTGAACACTTTCACGAATGGAGTTGAAGCGACGCTTGATATGCCTGGTCTTCCTGTGAAACCTGGGCTCCTTCGCAAGGGCCATAGCTCCAGTGTTTTCACAGAAGAGATTCATCGGGCCCGACGCATTGGGAATCACCCCTAGGTCGGTAATGAACTCCTTCATCCAGACTGCTTCCTGTGCTGCCTCCGAGGCTGCCATGTACTCCGCTTCACATGTAGATCCCGCCACGACGCTTTGCTTGCAACTGCACCAGCTTACTGCTCCTCCATTCAAAATATACACGTATCCGGTTTGTGACTTCGAGTCATCCAGATCTGTGTCGAAGCTAGCGTCGACGTAACCCTTTACGACGAGCTCTTCGTCACCTCCATAAACGAGAAACATATCCTTAGTCCTCTTCAGGTACTTTAGGATATTCTTGACCGCTGTCCAGTGTTCCATGCCGGGATTACTTTGGTACCTTCCTACCAAACTTACGGCAAGGTTTACATCAGGTCTGGTACACAGCATGGCATACATAATAGACCCTATGGCCGAGGCATAGGGGATGACACTCATCTTTTCTCTATCTTCTGTCATGGTCGGGCATTGAGCCGTGCTCAATTGCACACCTTGCAATACAGGCAAGAACCCCTTCTTGGACTGATCCATATTGAACTTCTTCAATATCTTGTCAAGGTATGTACTCTGTGAAAGACCAATGAGGCGTCTTGATCTATCTCTATAGATCTTGATGCCTAATATATAAGCAGCTTCTCCAAGGTCCTTCATTGAAAAACACTTATTCAAATAGGCCTTTATACTTTCCAAGAATTCTATATCATTTCCCATCAATAGTATGTCATCCACATATAATAAGAGAAATGCTACAGAGCTCCCACTCACTTTCTTGTAAACACAGGCTTCTCCATAAGTCTGTGTAAACCCAAACGCTTTGATCATCTCATCAAAACGAATGTTCCAACTCCGAGATGCTTGCACCAGCCCATAGATTGAGCGCTGGAGCTTGCATACTTTGTTAGCAATCTTAGGATCGACAAAACCTTCCGGCTGCATCATATACAATTCTTCCTTAAGGAAGCCGTTAAGGAATGCCGTTTTGACGTCCATCTGCCATATCTCATAATCATAGTATGCGGCAATTGCTAACATGATTCGGACAGACTTCAGCTTCGCTACGGGTGAGAAAGTATCATCGTAGTCAACCCCTTGAACTTGTCGATAACCCTTAGCGACAAGTCGAGCCTTATAGATGGTCACATTACCATCCGCGTCTGTCTTCTTCTTAAAGATCCATTTATTTTCTATGGCTCGCCGATCATCGGGCAAGTCAGTCAAAGTCCATACTTCGTTTTCATACATGGATCCTATCTCGGATTTCATGGCTTCTAGCCATTTGTCGGAATCCGGGCCCGCCATCGCTTCTTCATAGTTCGAAGGTTCACCGTTGTCTAACAACATGATTTCCAGGACAGGGTTGCCGCACCACTCTTGTGCGGAACGTGTCCTTGTGGACCTACGAAGTTCAGCAGTAACTTGATCCGAAGCTCCATGATCATCATCATTAACTTCCTCCCCAGTCGGGGTAGGCACCACAGGAACATCTTCCCGCGCTGCGCTACTTTCCGGTTCGGAAGGGGTGACTATCACCTCATCAAGTTCCACTTTCCTCCCACTCAATTCTTTCGAGAGAAACTCTTTCTCCAGAAAGGACCCATTCTTGGCAACAAAGATCTTGCCTTAGGATATGAGGTAGAAGGTATACCCAATGGTTTCCTTAGGGTATCCTATGAAGACGCATTTTTCCGACTTGGGTTCGAGCTTTTCAGGTTGAAGTTTCTTGACATAAGCATCGCATCCCCAAAATTTTAGAAACGACAGCTTAGGTTTCTTCCCAAACCATAATTCATACGGTGTCATCTCAACGGATTTCGACGGAGCCCTATTTAAAGTGAATGCGGCAGTCTCTAAAGCATAGCCCCAAAATGAGAGAGGTAGATCGGTAAGAGACATCATAGATCGCACCATATCCAATAGAGTGCGATTACGACGTTCGGACACACCGTTTCGCTGAGGTGTTCCAGGCGGCGTGAGTTGTGAAACGATTCCACATTTCCTTAAGTGCGTACCAAATTCGTGACTTAAATATTCTCCACCACGATCTGATCGTAAGAACTTTATTTTTCTGTCACGTTGATTCTCAACCTCACTCTGAAATTCCTTGAACTTTTCAAAGGTTTCAGACTTGTGTTTCATTAGGTAGACATACCCATATCTACTTAAGTCATCAGTGAGAGTGAGAACATAACGATATCCTCCGCGAGCCTCAACACTCATTGGACCGCACACATCGGTATGTATGATTTCCAATAAGTTGGTTGCTCGCTCCATTGTTCCGGAGAACAGAGTCTTGGTCATCTTACCCATAAGGCATGGTTCGCACGTGTCAAATGATTCGAAATCAAGAGACTCCAAAAGTCCATCTGCATGGAGCTTCTTCATGCGTTTGACACCAATGTGACCAAGGCGGCAGTGCCACAAGTATGTGGGACTATCGTTATCAACTTTACATCTTTTGGTATTCACACTATGAATATGTGTAACATCACGTTCGAGATTCATCAAGAATAAACCATTGACCAGCGGGGCATGACCATAAAACATATCTCTCAAATAAATAGAACAACCATTATTCTCGGATTTAAATGAGTATCCATCTCGAATTAAACGAGATCCAGATACAATGTTCATGCTCAAAGCTGGCACTAAATAACAATTATTGAGGTTTAAAACTAATCCCGTAGGTAAATGCAGAGGTAGCGTGCCGACGGCGATCACATCGACCTTGGAACCATTCCCGACGCGCATCGTCACCTCGTCCTTTGCCAGTCTCCGCTTATTCCGCAGTTCCTGTTTTGAGTTACAAATATGAGCAACCGCACCGGTATCAAATACCCAGGAGCTACTACGAGTACTGGTAAGGTACACATCAATTACATGTATATCACATATACCGTTGTTGTTGCCGGCCTTCTTGTCCGCTAAGTATTTGGGGCAGTTCCGCTTCCAGTGACCACTTCCCTTGCAATAAAAGCACTCAGTCTCAGGCTTGGGTCCATTCCTTGGCTTCTTCCCAGTAACTGGCTTACCGGGCGCGGCAACTCCCTTGCCGTCCTTCTTGAAGTTCTCCTTACCCTTGCCCTTCTTGAACTTAGTGGTTTTTATTCACCATCAACACTTGATGTTCTTTTCTGATCTCCACCTCCGCTGATTTCAGCATCGAATATACCTCAGGAATGGTCTTTTCCATCCCCTGCATATTGAAGTTCATCACAAAGCTCTTGTAGCTTGGTGGAAGCGACTGAAGGATTCTGTCAGTGACCGCGTCATCCGGGAGATTAACTCCCAGCTGAGACAAGCGGTTGTGCAACCCAGACATTCTGAGTATGTGCTCACTTACAGAACTATTCTCCTCCATTTTACAGCTGAAGAACTTGTCGGAGACTTCATATCTCTCAACCCGGGCATGAGCTTGGAAAACCATTTTCAGCTCTTCGAACATCTCATATGCTCCATGCTTCTCAAAACGCTTTTGGAGCCCCGGTTCTAAGCTGTAAAGCATGCCGCATTGAACGAGGGAGTAATCATCAGCACGTGATTGCCAAGCGTTCATAACGTCTTGGTTCTCTGGGATTGGTGCTTCACCTAGCGGTGCTTCTAGGACATAATCTTTCTTGGCAGCTATGAGGATGATCCTCAAGTTCCGGACCCAGTCCGTATAGTTGCTGCCATCATCTTTCAGCTTGGTTTTCTCTAGGAACGCGTTGAAGTTGAGGACAACGTGGGCCATTTGATCTACAAGACATATTGTAAAGATTTTAGACTAAGTTCATGATAATTAAGTTCATATAATCAAATTATTCAATGAACTCCCACTCAGATAGACATCCCTCTAGTCATCTAAGTAAAACATGATCCGAGTTAACTAGGCCGTGTCCGATCATCACGTGAGACGGACTAGTCAAGATCGGTGAACATCTCCATGTTGATCGTATCTTCTATACGACTCATGCTCGACCTTTCGGTCCTCCGTGTTCCGAGGCCATGTCTGTACATGCTAGGCTCGTCAAGTCAACCTAAGTGTATTGCGTGTGTTCCGAGGCCATGTCTGTACATGCTAGGCTCGTCAACACCCGTTGTATGCGAACGTTAGAATCTAACACACCCGATCATCACGTGGTGCTTCGAAACAACGAACCTTCGCAACGGTGCACAGTTAGGGTGAACACTTTCTTGAAATTATCATAAGGGATCATCTTACTTACTACCGTCGTTCTAAGCAAATAAGATGCAAAATATGATAAACATCACATGCAATCAAATAGTGACATGATATGGCCAATATCATTTTGCTCCTTTGATCTCCATCTTCGGGGGACCATGATCATCTTCGTCACCGACATGACACCATGATCTCCATCATCATGATCTCCATCATTGTGTCTTCATGAAGTTGCCACGCCAACGATTACTTCTACTTACATGGCTAACGCGTTTAGCAATAAAGTAAAGTAATTTACATGGCGTTATTCAATGACACGCAGGTCATACAAAATAATAAAGACAACTCCTATGGCTCCTGCCGGTTGTCATACTCATCGACATGCAAGTCGTGATTCCTATTACAAGAATATGATCAATCTCATACATCACATATATCATTCATCACATCTTCTGGCCATATCATATCACATGGCACATGCTGCAAAAACAAGTTAGACGTCCTTTAATTGTTGTTGCAAGTTTTTACGTGGCTTGTATAGGTTTCTAGCAAGAACGTTTCTTACCTACGTAAAACCACAACGTGATATGCCAATTTCTATTTACCCTTCATAAGGACCCTTTTCATCGAATCCGTTCCGACTAAAGTGGGAGAGACAGACACCCGCTAGCCACCTTATGCAACTAGTGCATGTCAGTCGGTGGAACCTGTCTCACGTAAGCGTACGTGTAAGGTCGGTCCGGGCCGCTTCATCCCACAATACCGCCAACACAAGATAAGACTAGTAGCGGCAAGAAGAATTGGCAACATCTATGCCCACAACTGCTTTGTGTTCTACTCGTGCATAGTAACTACGCATAGGCCTGGCTCATGATGCCACTGTTGGGGATCGTAGCAGAATTTTAAAATTTTCCTACGCTCACCAAGATCCATCTATGGAGTATACTAGCAACGAGGGGAAAGGAGTGCATCTACATACCCTTGTAGATCGCGAGCGGAAGCGTTCCAATGAACGAGGTTGATGGAGTCGTACTCGCCGTGATCCAGATCACCGATGATCGAGTGCCGAACGGACGGCACCTCCGCGTTCAACACACGTACGGAGCAGCGACGTTATCCTCCTTCTTGATCCAGCAAGGGGGAAGGAGAGGTTGATGGAGATCCAGCAGCACGATGGCGTGGTGGTGGATGTAGCGGGATCTCGGCAGGGCTTCGCCGAGCTTCTGCGAGAGGGAGAGGTGTTGCAGGGGAGGAGGGAGGCGCCCAAGGCTGTTGTACTGCTGCCCTCCCTCCCCCCTTTATATAGGCCCCCTGGGAGGGGGGGTACTGGCCAAGTCCCATCTACAAGGGGGGGCGGCGGCCAGGGGGGAGACTTGCCCCCCAAGGCAAGTGGGGCGCGCCCCCACCCTAGGGTTTCCAACCCTAGGCGCAGGGGGGAGGCCCATGGGGGCGCCCCAGCCCGGTAAGGGCTGGTTCCCTTCCCACTTCAGCCCATGGGGCCCTCCGGGATAGGTGGCCCCACCCGATGGACCCCCGGGACCCTTCCGGTGGTCCCGGTACAATACCGGTGACCCCCGAAACTTTCCCGGTGGCCGAAACTTGACTTCCTATATATAATTCTTCACCTCCGGACCATTCCGGAACTCCTCGTGACGTCCGGGATCTCATCCGGGACTCCGAACAACTTTCGGGTTTCCGCATACTCATATCTCTACAACCCTAGCGTCACCGAACCTTAAGTGTGTAGACCCTACGGGTTCGGGAGACATTCAGACATGACCGAGACGCCTCTCCGGTCAATAACCAACAGCGGGATCTGGATACCCATGTTGGCTCCCACATGTTCCACGATGATCTCATCGGATGAACCACGATGTCGAGGATTCAATCAATCCCGTATACAATTCCCTTTGTCAATCGGTATGTTACTTGCCCGAGATTCGATCGTCGGTATCCCAATACCTTGTTCAATCTTGTTACCGGCAAGTCTCTTTACTCGTACCGTAATGCATGATCCCGTGACTAACGCCTTAGTCACATTGAGCTCATTATGATGATGCATTACCGAGTGGGCCCAGAGATACCTCTCCGTCATACGGAGTGACAAATCCCAGTCTCGATCCGTGCCAACCCAACAGACACTTTCGGAGATACCCGTAGTGTACCTTTATAGTCACCCAGTTACGTTGTGACGTTTGGCACACCCAAAGTACTCCTACGGTATCCGGGAGTTGCACGATCTCATGGTCTAAGGAGAAGATACTTGACATTGGAAAAGCTCTAGCAAACGAACTACACGATCTTTGAGCTATGCTTAGGATTGGGTCTTGTCCATCACATCATTCTCCTAATGATGTGATCCCGTTATCAATGACATCCAATGTCCATAGTCAGGAAACCATGACTATCTGTTGATCAACGAGCTAGTCAACTAGAGGCTTACTAGGGACACGTTGTGGTCTATGTATTCACACATGTATTACGATTTCCGGATAACACAATTATAGCATGAACAATAGACAATTATCATGAACAAAGAAATATAATAATAACCATTTATTATTGCCTCTAGGGCATATTTCCAACACCTCGCACTTTGGGCACTACAAATGGAACACACTAGATTCAGTAGGAAGAAAAATGCATCAACGGCGACGGCTGCCATCCTAGGAGTACCCGCGACCAAGGGACTTGGATTTATTGGGGATGGATGAAGAATTCGTACCAGGTTCTCCATGAGAAAACCCTATGCAATCGCCGAGTGGGGGTTTTCTCTGAACAAGAAGATGACGGAGAAGGGGATTCAGGCCCAGTGAAATATTGTCGCTTCGTTCGTCCAGCTTACTGCTAAAGCTAGAAAGGTGGGGTTTTTTGTGATTTGACGGCTCATTGGGCATTATTGCGGCGCTACGACCGGGGTGTGTCTACCGTGCATTTGTGCACTCTAATTTGGTGCGTATTGCACGTGGACCCTGTTGCCGGATGCCCCACATATCAGCGAAAGGAAGTAGAAAGATAGGAGTAACTAGTTACACATAAATATATTTTTGACAGAGACATACTCCCTCTGTAAAGAAATATAAAGATCTTTTATATCACAACTTTATACATAAGAAAAATCAAGGGGAATATATATAACATATATATTTATAAAAACAGAGTTTTTTTAACACGGTATAGATGAGTTGGTGATGATGGTGTGCCTGCCATCCTGCAATATAGGCCGTCCGATTTATATCTGATGGATAGGAAGGAAACTATGGCAATTTTGCAAAAAGGTACCCACACACCTCTCCACATTTGCAAATAAGGCCTTCCCTTGTTCATCCTTTTCTCTCACAAGATAAAATACTCATACAAATGCATCTTGATGTTACATGCAACGCACAGGCATTATGGGGGTTCAGCTGAGAAATACTCAGACAGGCTCACGGATCTAGACTTTGGGCCACAGGCCGGTGGGCCTGCATGTTTAGGGGCCCATGTGTTCTACCTCACCGCTTTTCATATTGCAGGCGGTTGGTACGGCATGGTTTTAGATGCTGTCGCAAGGCGAATACACAAAATTGAATAAAGCACGGCAGCTGTTCGAATGAAATCAAACGACAGTTCCTAACAAGCAATCAGAGTTGCAATTCTATCAACGAT
The DNA here is from genome assembly GCF_018294505.1 of Triticum aestivum. NCBI lineage: Eukaryota > Viridiplantae > Streptophyta > Magnoliopsida > Poales > Poaceae > Triticum > Triticum aestivum. The sequence goes on from NC_057802.1 coordinate 187,072,505, forward strand.
ACTGTCGTACTACTTATACACATAGGACACTTGTTTCACCATGCCAGAGTATTACATCAAAATCTCTCGGAGGATAGATCAGTTCGGCAGTTTCGTGCTACTACTGAAGAATTTCTTTCAAAGTTGATTTGGACCAGCTCTCCTTGCCGAGAAAGTTCAATTTTGACATCATCCCCTACTGCAAGATATGATTTAGATTTGAACCTTGACCATCCTTTAGCATCAATCATCATGTGACCATCCTTTGTACTTACGGTATATTGAGCAGGTTCATTCACACCAAGGTTGCGCATGGTAAGAGAAACTTGGCCACGATCGCCCGGATTGTTGAACGACTCCCTCGTTGCTCTAGGAATTCTCTGTTTGCAAATAAGAAGACATACACAAACAGTTAGATCAACACAGTGAATCATGTGAAACAACATGGAAAGAAAAAAGAACAAAGCACTTGGGCGGCCAATGCTTAACAAGAAGGTGGACATGTCGGTTTTTGTAAGGACTTTGGTATATGAAGTGCGAACTGCATCCCAGTCTGTTGCGGGTGCAACTGCTGGTTCCGTTGCCGCTGCACGGGCCGGAGCAGATGCAAGTGCAAGTGTTGGTGCAGGTGCCGAAGCCATTGCTGGTGCCCGTGCCGGTGCGACTGGTAGTGCCGCTGCTGCTACCGGAGATGGTGCTCCTTGTGGAGCTGGTGCCGGTGTCGATGCCCGATCCTCCGGTAGATCAGCCTGATCCGCTGATGCGGTCGGTGCCCAATCCTCAGCTGGATCAAACTGAGCTGCTACCGCTGTCAGTGCAAGAGCAACTACCGGTGCTTGATCCGTTGTTGAAGGTGGTACCGATGTGCGAGACAGCGGCGATCGTGTCTGCTATGATCAGCTTTCTAACTTGACTAGGCTCCGTGACCGTGATCCAGTCTTTTTCTTCATTTCTTTTAAACGCGAGAAGGACTAATTGTGGCATGTTTGTTAAACCAAAATGTAGTTCATCATAGGGACTCAGCTTGTACTCAGACAATAGACTGATCCAATTTTTTCCAGTAATATAAGTGATGGACTGTGCCATCGTTTCTGACATGACATAATAAGTGAAACCTGCAAAAATATCCATCGTAGAGCAAACCAAACGGTTTATTCTGTGATGAATGTCACATGGCAAAACCTGCATCATAAAATTGCAGCAAAAGAACGAAAACATGACATTAAATCAATAAGATCTAGACAGTAAATCAATAAGATTTACTTGATGTGACACGAGTGAATCCTTACCAGGAAATCACTATGTTGAAGTACTAAACAGTGGTCGTCCAAGTTTGCGTGGCATGCAGGGCCCCCGCCTACTCCCACAAGCAGGACAGTCCAAAGGTCGTGACAAATCGTATGGACTGAACATCCATGGGACTGGAAATCCTGGTGGGTGCGATAAACCCTGCAATGCATACAGATATTGGAGTGTAACCATAATTGATAAACCGTCCTCACAAAAACGATGATCTGGATACTTCAAAATATACAGACTAAATTGAGTGGACAGACATTAACATAGACTGTTCTCAGGACTCACCACACACCAAAAGCGGCAGTACTAAACAATACAGGGTTCACAAACACAAATCAAGTAATGAACAATAGTACTTACTACAAACAAGCAAAGTTGCACTAATTAAACTTTGTAGACTATTTCTTGCCACCGACCTACGGGATGAACCCCGCATAACTGACTAGGCCATGGACTTCGTGAGAGATGTCTACCGGCACCATCACCATCTCCTCAACCTTAGAGAACCTAACAGATCCACTACAAAAAAAGACACATCCTTGACATTTTGGGCCGAACGAATTTTTTTCTGTCATACTTATGACACTTCTATGATGATAAATGTGACAAAACCTGGTATCATCATAGATGTGGTGGGGTCCTACTTCTATGACAAAAAATCATGATAGAAAATGGGCTTTTCGTCCTGGGCGGGCCGGAGACGCAGCTGCATGACATTCTTTGGGTCATCCATGACGGAAAAAACCGTGGTAGAAGCGAGGGCGAGGAAAATATCGGGGTGTTCCCGGTTACGGTGGGTGGTCGAGGCCGAGCAATGCACGTTTCTCCGTACACGCACGCGCGTGGGTGCGAGGCGTTGGGCTCTAACTGAACCCGAGTGAGGCGTTGGGCTCTAACTGAACCCGAGCGATTGCACTACACGCTATGCGTTACTGAACCCGAGCGATCGATCGATGGCTGTTGACTGAACCCGATCGAGTGATTCCTTCACTACTGCTGCTAACTGAAGCCGATCGATGCTGCCTCTAGATGAACAGTGAGCGTTGCTGGGGGGTTTGAATGAACAGTTCCCGGTGGGGGTGGATCAACAGGACTCCGTGGTGTTGCCTCGGGATGAACAGTGAGCGTTGCTGGGGGGGTTTGGATGAACAGTTCCAGTGGGGGTGGATGAACAGGACCCCGTGGTGTTGCCTCTGGATGAATAGGACCCCGATCGATCGAGCCGGTTGGGGCTGGATGAACAAGACCCCGTGGAGGGCTGGATGAACAGGACCACCCCGTGGAGGGCAGGATGAACAGTAGACGGTGGAGGGCTGGATGAACAGTAGCCCGTGGAGGGGTGGTTGAACAGGAGCCCGTGGAGAGGGCCGGTTGAACAGTAGCCGGTGGAGGCTGGATGAACATGAGCCCATGGATGAACAGTCGCAGGTGGAGGCTGGAGGAGGTCGACGGTGGATGAACAGTAGTAGCCCGTGGAGGCTGGAGGGGGTCGACGGTGGAGATGAACAGTATCCCATGGAGTCCCGTTTTGCGGTACGCCACACCCTCCCGATAAACAGGACCCCCGTTTCGACCGTAGGAGGTCCGTTTCCTCTGTTTTGCGGTACGCCAGACCCCTCCCGATGAACAGGATCTCGTTTTGACCATGGCCGGTCGAACACAAGGCCGTTTCCTCCGTTCTGCGGTACGCCAAGCCTCGTTTCCATCGGCTGTTCCGTCCAAGCCCTCCCAATGAACACGACGACGCATTCCATTCCGACCCAGCCGGTTGGCTCCCCATGACCACGACGATGACGCAGTTTCTCCGTTCCGACCCAGGCATGTACACGAGCTCTGGCCATACGTATGCGCGAGTAGGCATTCGAGACCCTATCAGGCACTTCCTTGCGTGCGAAGATGTAGCTGGTGGGTCCCAGTAGTCAGGGGGTGAATCGTTTTTTTTGCCCGGACGCACTTCCTTGCGTGCGAAGATGTAGCTGGTGGGTCCCAACAGTCAGGGGGAAACTTTTTTCGTGAAATACGGTGGCCCGTCCGGTGGGTCCCCGCTGTCAGGTGGAGGAATAATTATTTTGCGCGTAATAAGGAGGCACTTCCTTGCTCCGGCCGTGGACCCAGCTGTCAGCCTCTCCACGTACAGTCCATGTCCGATGGAAGCCGTTCCTTGACCACGTTGACCACGCCTCACCGAGGGCACCAGGGCGGTGGACGACGGCGAGGCCTAGGAAGGGGACGACACGGAGCCGGTTAAGACGCGGTAGTGGATATCCACGCGTAGAGGAGTATGAGGGTTCACTGGTTCGCTGCAGTGTGAGGTTGCCGTCGCCGCAGAATAACAGGGGGTGTGTGTGAGTAGAGGGATGGCCTGACCAGCGGTGGGAGTAGTAGGGGGCGGTGAGGCCTCTGCCGCATCGCAGCCGGCCACGGGAGGCAGGAGCACGAGGCACGACCGGCGCTGGTTTGGGCGGCTGGAGCAAGAAGACCAGAGGTTGAAGAAGCACTACGTACGGCCATTGGATGGACATCGTACGGTCACTGGAGCTAGAATCGTGCATATTGACTAAGTTGACAAAGCCCTCCATCCCTGTCAACTTAGTAGGCCCACAAGTCAGCCTGCCACTATACTGGGTCCCAGCTAGCAGGGGGAGTATTCATTTTTTTGTGCGTAATAAGGACGCACTTCCTTGCGTGCGAAGATATAGCTGGTGGGTCTGAGCTGTCAGCGGCGGTAACGTTTTTTCGCGAAATATAGAGGCCCTTTCGGTGGGTCCCAGATGTCAGGTGGAGGAATCATTATTTTGCGCGTAATAAGGAGGCATTTCCTTGCGTGCGGCCGTGGACCCAGCTGTCAGGCTCTCCACGTACAGTCCACTTCAGATGCATGTCGGTCGTTGACCATGTTGACCAGGCCGTGCCGAGAGCACCAGGGCGGTGGACGACGGTGAGGCCTAGGAAGGGAACGACACGGAGGCAGGGAAGACTCGGCAGTTGTTTCCCACGCGGAGGGGAGTATGACTATACGAGGGTTTACTGGTTCGTCTGCCATCGCCGGAGAATAACAACAGGTGTGGGTGAGTAGAGGGATGGCTAGGCCAGCGATGGGAGTACGGTGGGGCGGTGAGGCCTGCGCGGCAGCACAGCCGACCGCGGGGAGGAGGGAGTAGGCAGTCCCGCCGGCGCTTGTTTGAGCGGCTGGAGCAGGAAGAGGAGAGATTGAAGAAGCACGACGGCCGTTGGATGGACATCCAACAGTCACTGCTTGTGCGTCAACCATTTTTTTAGGAAAGCCTCAAATCTGTGGAAAACAGCATACAACCCATCTACCATTATTTCTAATAATTTACAGCCCATTTGCTAATTCTTAAGGTTTTTTGGAGCCCATATTCTTTTTGTTAGCATTACAGCCCATATTGTGGCCATGATTAAAAAATTATACGAAATTTTGCATATTTTGGTGCGGTCTGAACTGTTTTTAATCCCGAAATTTCGAGTCACATTCAAACTGATTTTAAAAATAAATGTATATCAATATAAAATCCAACAAATTGTCCACGCATAAAAATTAATGCAATTTAAAATCTCGAAATGAAAAAAAGAAATTTGAAACTAATTGCCGGTTTGATGTGTTTTAAAAGTGTACAGCCCATTTCTCATTACTGATAGGCCATTTTCTCGTCCAGCCGAATGAAGCTACTCGTCTTGAAAGATTTGCAGCCCAACAGGCCTGACAAAGCGACTTACTTGGAAAATCACAAAAAAACTAGTCTAGCCATTTTCAGAAAGAAAAAAAACTACTGGGCTGGTCTGTGGTAAACATAAAAGAGAAGGTTGTCTAGACAGGCCAGAGTGCCCCGCACAGCCCAGTTGACACCCTGCTTCCGTCTCAAAAACAAATTAGATAAATGCCACTCCAATTATGGCGATTCATAAAAATGCCACTACAATTTCCAAACTTTGAAAAATGCCACTGCAATTTTTGCAAACTTTGGAAAACGCCACTGCAATTTGCAAACTTTGAAAAACGCCACTCCAGACTTCGAAAAATGCCACTGGAAATGGCATGAAATGGCTTTTTACAAAGTTTGGAAATTGCAGTGGCATTTCTCAGAAATAGCAGATTTGGAGTGGCATTTATCAAATTAACCCAGCACAAAAATAACTGAGCGAGCTGCTGGGTCCCTGGTGTCAGCCGCTCGTTGTGCAATTCTCTCGTTTATTGACTACGTTGACAATGGCATGGGACCCAGATGTCAGAAATCAATTAGGAGGTGCCATTTTTTATTGGCTTGAAATAAGGAGGCACTTGCTTGCGTACTGTCATGACCTTGGCGGGTCCCTGCTGTCATCCTCTCCACGTACAATCATCTCCTGATTGTGTACGCGTCAACTTGGTAGGCCCACAAGTCAGCCTCTAAACCCGTGGAGGACAAATACAACCCATTTAAAAAAATAATAGCCCATTCCAGACGTTCAAACGGAAAGTTCAACATTCAGAGCAAAGTAACAGGTCTGATCCACATATAGAGTACTGAACTTCCACGTTGACAACCATCATAGCCAAGTTAACTATCTACTCCCACTAATACTCTAGTAGCATACAAGTACTAACTTACTCTTAGCTAACTAGACGATGCCGGCCGCCATCTGCGGTACACGCTAAACGCCGGCACCGGCATCCTCCGCCTTGCCTCGGACTTGCCAGAGGTGCGATAGGGCGCGTTGCTCGCGCACGTTGGCAATTTCCATGTCAGCGTGGTCCACCGAAGCTTCGGCTTCTAAGCGAGAAACCCACTTGACGAGCTGGTAGTAAAAATCAGCGTCGCGAACGCGTGCATGCCCGACAGCCTCTAGGGCTATTTGCCGGGCGCTGGCCTCCACATAGTCGGCCTAGTTGCGGGCGCTCTGCTCGCGACCCAGAGAGTCGATGCGTTGCTGCTCCATGTCCCGCTGGCGGCGCAAATTCGCGATACGCTGCTCCTCCGCCAAGCGGTCGCACTCCAACAACTCCTGCTCCTCCGCCAGGCGGTCACGCTCCAACAAGTCCTCGATCTCCGCATTGCCATCTCAAGACAGATTGAATGCCTCCTCCCTCCGTCTGCCTTCCGGTGAAAAACCGAACACTAGTTCCGGCGGTGACCGCCTTTGGCCTCGCCTATCGCGGACGGGCGGGGGCATGGCGGACGTGGCGAGAGCGAGGATAAGTGGCGAGCGATGTCGGGCCGGTGGGGCCTTATGAGGATAGGGCGAGTTGGGTCATGGTGCCACCATAGAAGGCCGGGAAACATTACTTATAGGCGGAAGGTAGTGCGACGGTCATCGGAATTCAATGCATAATTAAGCAGGCATGGCTTAGCGCGCCAGCTTGCCATGGAAAACTATAGAAACTGAAATTCTGACTGTGCCGTCCCGTCCCGTCTGTGCTGGGTCGCACGCCGGCATGACGGTCAAACGAGTGCACTCGAATCATCTCCTTATCAATAATGATTCCACGGATTTAAAAGGCCCGCAATAATTAAAGCACATCTTTTTTCGCATCAATTAGCCGCCTTAATTACGGCCGGCTGCATGCAGGCACTCAAAATCGCTCGCAACCAGTACGCGGAGCAGCATGCAACGAGTCGCAGCCGAGGGTATTAGTTGATGAACTGTAGCTGGGAGATAAGGCATTTGCGAACGTTTTTGCTGGCAGTTTCTTCAGATTCGCATGGCATTTTCTTCAGAGCAGCTTGTCAGTTTCTTCAGAGGTAGGCATTTTTATTCAAAAAACTGCCACTTCGGATCTTGCGTCGCAACTAAAACTGCCAGGAGCACATTAGTAAGCTAGCTAGTGATCAATCAGTAACTTGTAAACACTGAGCGAACAGATATAAGGAACTGTTAATGCATCTCAATGATTCACAGATCATATACAAATATGTAGCTCCAAAAGCAAAGATCAGCCACAACTAAAACCAACTAGTACGATTCCCATACATAAGATCAACATGTTAATGCATCTCAATGATTCACAATCATATACAAATATGTAGCTCCAAAAGCAAAGATCTAGAAAAAACATATGTTCTTCCTACTAACATGGATGCTTCTCTTGGCCAACATTCAGTACAGACTGAAAGACAAATTCGTTTGTGAAGTCTACAATTCCTCTTGCAAACGTAAGTGGTTTCACCAACAGCTGTAACCATGAGAATGAACCACACATGATGGAGGAACATCCACTGCAATATGATTTGGTCTTCTCTCGATCACACGGCGAGACTATTTTCGGAATACAAACTTTAACTTAGGCAAAATGATGCCCATTGTATAATCAGACCAAAGCAATGAAGCACCTAGTGTTGGCCAATAAATAGTATTGTACTACTTTTCTGCAGTCCATGAAGTGACTATCCAATCTTTCTGTGTCTATTTTCAAATGGCACTGCATGCAGTGACTATACTATTCTCTTGTTCAATTCAACCAAATTTGCGGTCACTTTGTCTGTTTGCCAAATAGCAACGGGCAGACATCTCTGTCTGCACAAATATCAAGCAGCTAGTAAACATATACCCCACCTTGTATTTTCAGTTTAAACATGTCTCTTCCGCTTAGCATCTATCATGTTTTGCACTGGACAATTTGATACAGTCATGTTTTGCCCTGGACAATTTCATACTGAATTGATTTGCTTGTTCAGAGCAGAAATATAGCGCCTATTCTTCATCAGACCAAGGATATCCATGTTCACAGTGATGGAAGAGGTGAAATCGATACAACCGAAATTGAGCATCCAATCATTGAATCCTGTCTTGCAGCTCCAATGTAGGTCCACCCTGCCAATAAATTTACATGCAAACCACTAGTATTACTATCTAATGACAGTACAAAAGGAGTAGCATGATAGTAGCAAGCCATGTACCTTCTTAATGAACAGCTCATAGTGCCACCAATTGGATACAAAGGTTTGGAAGAAAACATGCTCCTAATGTTGAACCAGTTGGACTTTTTGTGCAGTTCCACTAAAATCGAGCATCCCTGTTTGCATAGATATTGATAGTGTGATTACTATGAAAGTGGCACTAGTTGAAGCATAGACTCACAAATATAAGCATTCCAATTTCTTAATGGGAAAAGGTAGCAAGATTGTTTCTAACCACCTGTTTGAAGGAATAAATAAGGCAACAATGGCTGATGTCAAAAAGGCATATATAGTTCTTTCTGAAAGAATGATCGATTCCTGACCTTTCCTCTTCTTTTAAGCATATTTTGTGCAGTTCAACTAAAATAAAATTCCATCACCGCCTTGACAATTCAGTGACACTGTAACAAAAGGAAATGACTTAACATTACATCATGATGTCAGGTATGTAGTCGACATGCATTAGAGACAAACTTACAGACATCCTCCGATAACATAATGAACATTAATTTTAACAAAGGTGTGACTAGCTTTACCGGGATAATTTGAGTGAACTCTACACCCTCTGTTCCTTAATATAAGATGTTTTCGCGGTTCAATTTAAAGTACCCAAACGTCTAGTATTTAGAAAAACAGGTAGTAGTTTTCTTGAGCACATATCTGGGAAAGCTTGCCACACTTTACTTATGTCCATATGCTAATGCAACACCATTCGAATACTACAAATATACACTAATCCAGTGGCTAGTGCAACAGTAGAGTAGTTATTTTATTACAGGGTACAGTACAATGGTTTTACTGAACAGATTTCAATAAACTCTAGCACTGGAAGATTTCTATAAGAATTAACAATACAAAATGTAAAGGTAACAAGTTTCAGCATTGGTATACTAGCTGTGCATGAGCATTAAACCAAATACAAAAGTCTGAAGGTAACTAGCATTATTAACTAATGACAGTATAAAAAAATTGCAAACCATGTACCTCCAAGGTAAATATCATTTCGAACTCGGGGGGACCTTAAGAATTGCTATCCCAATCTTGATAATCGATCAAACATAAAAACTTGATCGAACGTATCAAGAGAACAGCCGGAGGAGGAGGTGCCCACTCTTCACCTTTCCTCTTGTCTTCATAATTTTTTGTGCAGTTTAACCAAAATAAAATGACATCAGCGCCTTGGCATTTTGGTGACCACTGTACAAAAAAATTAACTTATCTCATGAAAGTGAGGTATGTAATCTATAAGCATTAACAGTGCAAAAATCTGAAGGTAGTAACAAGTCTGGTTCTGCAACAACATTAGAATGCCTTAGCTGAAAATTCTTTAATCCAGCCACAATCAACAGCTAACCCTGAAATAATCTAGTGACATTAAATGGCATTGCTTAAATTTATCGGTGGTTAACTCAAGAGGCCATCGCGCAATTCATGAACCTTTGGAATGAGTTGTAGCCGATCCAACTCACTCAGGCTCAAGATTATTCACTAACCTGGAGATGGACAAACGATGGTCAGTTTTCCTCCAGCTTGGCGTGCGCTGCCACTCTTACTGCCAACATTAGGCCACCTTATGCGAAGCTGGCCTGGAGCTCGGATGCCCCTCCCAAATGTCAGTTCTTCGTCTGGCTGGCTGCTCAAGATTGATGTCTAACGGCGGATAACCTTGCTAAGCGAGGGTGGCCCCATAATCCGCTGTGTCTGCTATGTCTACAAGAGCCTGAAACTGCTGCCCACCTGCTTACTTCTTGCTCTTTTGCGAAGGAAGTTTGGCACCTGACACTCTGCAAGCTGAACAAGGGCCCGGCTATGGCGGCAGTTCACGATGATTCCCTAGTTAGCTGGTGGCAGCGAACAAATGCTTCCATGGGAAAGGAAAGAGCGAAATCTTGGAGATCAATTTTGGCCCTGGTTTGGTGGAACCTCTGGAAAGAAAGAAATGATAGAACATTCAGAAATATTTCTTGTCACCCCACACAACTGTTTCTGAAGATTCAGGTCGAAGCAAAGGACTGGGTTGACACTGGGCGTAAGCGTGCAATGGCTCTTGTAGAGCGCCCCCTAGAACCAGACTGATGTATCTCTAACCCCAATCCTCCTTCTCTAATCTTGTTTTTGTAACTGTTTATTTCTTCTATACGCAATGAAAAGCAGTGGCCCTGCCTTTTCATCAAAAAAAAATTATTGGTGGCATTAGACTGAGTGCGGCATTAGTTAAATGTGGCATCACTTTAGCAGTAGCATTGCTTGACTTGACTGCTGGTGTTATACTAACATCAAAAAAGTGACAATAAGGATGTGTTTGGTTTAAGGGACATGCTAGGGCCATTCGGACAGTGGGCGCACCAGTACGATGTACCTCCACGGACGCATAGAGTGGTGAGGAAGGTATGGTTGCCCAGAGCAACAAATATCCAGGTAGCATATGTGGATTACATCCCATTTTTGTTCTCTTTAGCCACCTTTTTCCTATGTGAGGACAACAAACCGATCAACCTGGTCATTCTCTATTGCGTTGTCATGCCTTTCTACCCTTCTTCAACCAAGAGACACGAGACCCATTCCTTAGCTACTGATTTCCCCCTTTTCAACCTAGATGTGGGTTTGATGCCTACTCTCTTGGACAGTACAGTCTCCCTTCCTTTCCTTATTCAACCCAGACATGGATTAGTCTGCATGAAGTAGGGTTTCCTTTAATAGTGCAAATTAAGGTTTTCGTCTGCGTGACCAGCAGAGCAGAGGACAAGAAATTGGGAAGATGGTGGAGTGGAAAAAGATCCACATGCAGCGACGTAGCAGATGGGGCAATAGAACAAGGGTATGGTTCAAAAAGATGTAGCATACCTAAGGGTCGGCGGGAAGTGGCTTCGCTCGTGGTTGTCGTCCTCCGCACGCACTACGGCAGCGAGCTTGGGGACGGAGGCCATCCCGCGCGGGCGCTAGGTCTGAGAGGACGGCCTTGTCATCAGTGCGTGACCTTGCTCGCCGACGATGAGTGCGTCAACGCTGCATGTCCTTTTCGTCCCCGGCGGATCTGTGACCACCGGTGAGGAGGGAGAGAGAGGCCGTCTTTTTTAGATCTGGAGAAAGGGTGATAGTGTGAGAAGCAAGTGGGCAGCCCTTAGCAAGAAAGCTCTGAAGCTCCAGCCTATATATCTTTTTTATACTACTAGTACTAGAGGTGGAGTAGTGGTAGAGTAGTTTATATTTTCTCTGCAAACAGTACCAGTTAGTCATGCTTCAAAACTGAATGGCACGCCATTAAAAAAATAAAGTCGAGAAATAATGCGGCACTTCGGGCCAACGCGGCTAGATCACATTTTGCACGAGAAATTACACACCATGTTTCATTGACATGTGGTCCGGTTCCAACATGTCAGTGAGACGACGGTGAGTCCTTTTGTACAATTTCCGAAAGGACGTGTAGGCCGGGGCGCCTCTTCGTGTACCGTGGCAAACTAGCAACCGTCCACCGACTCTTCACCTTTCCCTCTCAATTTGGAACTGTTGTCGCACGCTCTTCCTCCCTCCTCCATTTGTCTTCACCCTTCCTTATGCCATTGTTCGGTCGTCTTCTCCATGGTGGGAACAAGCCGGAAACGACCCCGTTATTCTTGCCCTGATCTGAAAGATGACGTGGTGGAGGAACTCATTGATCGGTGCGACGTCATCACCTCGGCTAGCATGGCAGGTTCGTTCAAGCCCATTCCCGATTCAACTAATAACATCATTACAAGGAACCCAAGGGTCCAGGAGCGGTTTGATCTCCCTTATCTTCTTCGCTATAAGCCTGTTCGCATGGGCGCGGACGATGGAGGCCTCGCCTTGTGCAAGTTGATGCCGCTTGATAATGATACGTGTGATGTCAAGATGCCATCGCTTTAGGGTAAGGCCTGGGCTGGCGCAAATGGAGATTGGGTTGTTTATATAGGGTACAATTGCGAGTGGGAACTTGTGAATGTGTACACTCGTCAGCGGATTCCACTTCGAAAAATCTCATAGTGCCCTGAGGTTGAGCACACAGATGATCTACGTACGTTCAAGTACGATCATGGTAATTGTCGTCTACTGAAGATAGCAATTTGTCGAGTTCCCAACCGCTCTTGGAATTACAAGAACTATGAAGTTGTTGCTATCTTCATCAAGCTTGTTGCCATCCTTACTCATTCCATGGTTCGTCGTCCATGGATATTGCTCAAAAATCAGTTTCTGCACACGGATGAGTACTGTGATGCAATTGAATACGAGGATCTTGTGTTTGCTGCCACCACTCGTGGCACTATTTTTGCATGGGATCCTCATAGTTTCAGTACGTTTGTCTTCCACCATAATTATAATTGCTTCATCCACATGCATGCGGGTTAGCACGTTTCCCTTTACTAATTAACCTTCTTCTTGTGTTTCCAAGGTCCTGTGAACATTCCACCACCTATACTTGAAAATTTTTATAAGCAAGGGGAGATGACGATGGTGATGATCACGAGCATGAGGAGGAGCAGAACTTATATACTCAGTGGCACCTGGCAACTAATTCTGATGGATCACCTCTTCTTGTCTGTATACAGTGCACTCAGATTGTTACTACTGAGGTAGCAGGTGTTGTCTCCCATGGTTGCCCTCTCCAGACCTATTCCAACACCCGTTGCATGGTATTCAGGATGGATACTAGTGTGCTAGCGCCAACACCTTCTCCCTGGTTCAGTGTTGATAGTCTTGGAGAAAACTCGCTCTTCCTTGGACCAAACTATCCAATGGTGGTGAAAGGCGATCCAGCTGCTGTTGACACAACGTTACTACCATTTATGAGAAGCAACTGTATCTATACCTCGGACATTTCGGTGGTTCCCTACCCTGGTCCTGATATATGCCGCTTCAGCCTGGATGATCAGTCCTGCATTGCTCTCGATGAGTGTTGTACCTGAACGATTACGGATCCAATAAAGAGTTCGGAGAATTTGGCAGACGAGTGCACCAACGCTGTCAATTTCGGTGCGTCAATGACCCTGATTTTTGTTGGACCTTCTAGATCCGATACAAGCTATCTCTCAAGGAAAGGCACATTCTCAATGACCATAACATGGAATAGCTGGAGTGATCTCTTCCCAATTGATGTCTTGTTGCGGGGCCAGCAAGACACATAAATCCATCAGAGATTCGTCGAGGCGATGTGGAGGCTAATGAACCCGTGGATTTGCTCAAGACGAAGGTACTCGAGCGCAGTACAGCTGCGATGCAGGTGCTCCATAGCCTTCTTCGAGATGACAACATCGAAGAGGTCGAGCTGCTTGAGTTGAGGGAGAAGAAGGGCGGGCGCGGCATTAATCTGGGGAAGATAGCAGGAGCTGAAGCTGGCTTGGCGCAGCGTTGGCGCGAGGCGGAGCGCGGACAGCGACAAAGAGCGACACCGTCCAGTTTCAAAGCTGAGCTCCTCGAGCTGATCTAGTGCGGGGGATAAGAACCACTCGTCGAACTTGGGTTGGACCTTGTAGTTGGTACTGAACATGCGGATGTCAAGGCGTCTGGCTGGCCCAGGGTGCGATGAAAGGATCTTGGAGACTGCGGGCATGCGTTTGCAATCCCCGTCGCAGAGGCAGCTGTTGACGGTGAGGTTGAGGGGGACGCGGCGCCAGAGGGGGCACCACCGCCGGGAGAGCAGGGCGGTCCGCACGGCAGATTTGGTGGGGAGAAGGCCGATGATGACGAGCAGCATGTCGTCGGGGAGGCTGCTGATGAAGTCCAGGCTCGCTGGATGCGGTTTTGGCTCGAGCCGCCTCCGCTTGTTGGCTGCCTAGCCGTCCATCTCAACCGGCGGCGACGCCGGTGTACACGTGTGCTGGTGTGTGTTGTGTGCTAGGTGTGCGTGAGTGCGTCCTTCTGTGCATCCGCCGCGCAGTGGTGAATTGTGCGCGAGTGCGTCCTCCACGCGGAAGAAGTGTGTGCTCAATGTGCCCTCAATTTACTAGCGTGCGGGGTGCTACCCCGAGTGGTTTCAACTTTGTTTACTTCACCACGTGTCATATGGGCCTCTAGTTTACTTATTTTCACCCACTACCACATGGGCCAGCACACGAAGATACAGAACACGAGCTGACAAGGCAGCATGTGGACTGGTTGACCGGTCAACTAAACAATATACTGAGCTATACGCTGACAAAGTGAGCATATAATCCGTCGGTATAGAGTGTTCATGTGAGAGGGGAGGCCCGTGAGAGATAGCAGAGAGAGAGAGAGCTACTCCCTCCGTTCAATAATGTAGTACCAACATTTTCTTAAAATTCAAACTTTTGAAACTTTGACCAAGTTTATAAAGAAATTACTTATATCTACAACACCAAAGATAAATGATAGTATGAAGTAAGTACATGTTGTGATGAATCTAATGATCTTTCCAGATGTAAATGTTTTTCTCCACATATACCTGGTCAAACTTTTCTGAGGTTTGACTTTTCAAAACATCCATATGCTTATGGACGTGAGAGAGTCCCTAACTAGAGAGAGAGAGAAAGAGAGAGAGAGAGAGAGAGTGAAATAGAAAGAGTGAGTGAAAAAAGTGTGTGTGCTTGTGTGAAAGAGACATGGACAACACTCGATAAAAGTCGGAAAAAAACGTGTGTGTCTTATGCAAAGATATCACACATGCATCTTCGACAACGGAAGCAAGGTGAGGAGATAGTGTGTGCGTGATAGAAGATACCCCGAGAGATATCGAGATAGACATATGGATGGAAGGAGACAATACGTGTGTTCCTGATGGCTAGTGAGAGATAATCATATTTAGGGGGGAGTGCTTGCGCCTATGATGGAGTGAGGGATTATGGTACTTATTAGGGGCGTGTGTGTCACATAGAGAGAGAACAAGGCGGAGAGTGTTGGATGGGTCTATATGTATAGCGCGAGCGAGACATGTGTATGTGTGAACCAGGAGATATAAAGTTTGAGAGAGATTGAGGAGCCCCGATAAGGCTGAGTGGTGCATCAGATAGCTGAGAGGGGGAAAGAGATATTCCATCCGCTCGATAATGCAGTCCATGTAATTTTTTTAGAAGTCAAACTTTGGAAACTTTGATCAAGTTTACACAAATGTTATTTATATCTTCAATACCAAAGATACATCATACGAAACTACATCTCATGGTGAATCTAATGGTATATGTTTGCCGTTCCAGATGTAATTTTTTTCTCCACGTACATGGTCAAACTTTGTGATGTTTGACTTTTCAATAAATCAATATGATATGGACCGAGGAGAGTGCCTAAGTCGAGAGGGATCAAGTGCGTGTGAAGGAGAATGAGTAAGTGTGCAAAATGAGTATGTGTGTGAAAGAGAAAGTGACAACAAACGATAAATTAGAGAGAGTGTGTGTTTTTTCGTTTCTTAGGCGAACATATCACGCATGCATCTCCGAGATAGAAAAGCGAGGCGAGGAGATACACGAAGATAGCTAGTGTGTGATTGTTTGCAACGGAGAGAGACACCCCTATAGCACATGTCCAATAGAGGTCTGGCCAACAAGGAACAAAGGTCGAGAGGGACACATGGAGAACATGGACGCATGGGGAGGGCGAGAGGGTGTGTTTGTGATAGAAAGCCCCCCTCGAGATCGTGAGGGGACTATATGGGTGGGAGATCGAGGGAGGTGCATGCGCGATAGAAAGGTGCCCCGAGAGAAATCGAGATAGACCATGCACATGTTTGTGATGGAGACTAAGATTAGCTAGTCATATACATATAGGGGGACTGCGTGTGCCTACAATTGAGAGACCATCATACTTGGCTAGCTAGGCATGAGATTGTGTGTGTGTGTGTGTGTGCGTGTGAGATGGAGAGAGAATGAGGGAGGGAGATAGAGTTTTAGACGGGCCTATCGAGTGCGAGTGAGATATGCATGTGTATGTGTGACCCAGGTGGATGGAGAGTTTGAGAGAGAGGGGGAAGAGCTCCGAGACGACAGAGTGGTGCGTGAGAGAGTTACGGGCAACGAGCCAAGGAATTTGTGTGCATATGATGAGTGCACTCAAGATATCTATCTTGGACTAGAGAATCATACATAGTGTGCGAGAGAGACCTATAGATGGATTATATATGCATGCGAACTAGAAAGACCCCCCCCCCACGCACACACACAAAGAGAGAGAGATGGGGAGAAAGAGAGAGGACCAACAAGGTTTGTGTGTTGGATGCGTGCGACAGAATTGAAGATTGTCAGCGAGAGAGAGAGAGAGAGAGCACGAGTCCGGGAGAGGGGGAGGTCGCGTTTTATGCATCAAAGACTAATAAAAACCATGTTTCGATATAAACTTGCATTCAAATATTTAAATTGGAGAAGATGTTGTCTGCAATCCACACATGAACGGGTATATGCGTATATCAAAAAAGTTCATTAATTTGACTTTCAACATGTTCATGGAGTACTATAATACTGTACAACATGCTATTCGATTGAGGTGTTCAATTTTGGATTTAGTTCACTATTTTGACCTGGTGAACGAGCTATTTCATTGAATCGAGATATTTCATTTTGGATTTGATTCCCGTTTTTGAGTGGGTCAACTATTTGTCATATAGTAAATCGCTAGCAACGAGCATGTATAAACACATTACTCCCGAGCATCATCTCTCCATCTAAAAAAGAAGTGGCAAGCTAATATTTCTAAATTTGATTCGAATCGACTTGGTAAGGTAGACGTGGATGCTTGTTCTCCCAAATTTTGAACGAACCGTTAAACATCCTCTGCTCGGTGGAATTCACCCGAGCAAATAAATGGGAGACGCGAAATTACCGTCCTATGTGGGAGATGCATTAATTGGCCCGTTGTGCATCGAGGGTAGGTTCGTAACTTCATCCAAGCGCGCCTTCTCCTCGGCTGAAATGACATGTGCCAAATAATTCATAAACCATGGTCGGCAAAACACGCTCTCCTCGCCCGAAATAGCTCGCGCCCACTATTTCAAAACACGCTCTCTTCACCCGAAATCGTTTGCGCCCACTATATTTCAAAACACGCCCTCCTCGCCCGAAATCGCTCCTACCCACTATTTGGGGAGAAGCAAAGTTACTCTACTATCCCCGACCCTCAGTACACAGAGCCAAGCCGAGAAGCCTAAAGGCAGGGGTAGAACTGTAACTCCCCCTCACATTTCAGACAAATGCGTCCGTAAAACATGGTTCCACTCCCCTCCCAATTCCCCCCCCCATTCATACCTTGTGGGTGCCAAATCACCTTCTCCTCGGAAGCTCCCTTCTCCCGAGCCGCAAAACCTCAGCCTCTCCTCCATGGCGCCCCCCACCGCACCAATTTCATAGCCGCCCTCCTCCCTAATGCCGGAGACGCTGTCCATTTGTCGTCGTGTACCGGGCCATGTGCCTCTTACTCCGTGCTGCTGGAGCTGCCTCGACGATGGCCGCGTGAACCGTACCGGAGCCGATTCACCCCGCCGTTGTTCACGCCGCCGGAGCGGCTCCAACTTCGGATCCGTCCAGAGTCCCGGCGCTGCTTCCCCGTAGCCGTCGACCGTCGCGACATCGCTGTTTCCCTGCCGTCGGTGGCCACCACAACCGCGTCGGCCTCACCGACTCGGCAGCTGGACCTGCCTACTTCACCATGCAGCCAGATAGGTCGCACCCTCATCTCAAATGACTTTATTTAGGCGTCAGTTGTCTGAATTTTTATTCTGGGCCAATCGATTCCCAATGGGAAGCAGCACCCCTCGAGGCGGCGGAGCTCCTAGGCTGCCGGTTGGCTGGTGTCTAACGTAAGGGTGCGGGGCCGCAAGTTCGCCGCGGAAGCAGCGCTTAGATGGCTATCTTAGAGTTGCGTGGGTTCAAGGTACTGCCGCCGCCGGATCTGGATGACGGGGAGTCTTTGTGGATTGGCTCGGGGGCGGCGCAACCACGGCAGTGCGGTGGGGTGGGGAGCGGGGTTTTGGCCGGGGCCACGGACGGCGGAGGCAAGCTGCTCTGCTGTTGGTCGCTGGCTCTTCGGGGAAGATTCCTAATAGTGTCAACCAGGAGGCACAAGACGGCCATCAAGCCATCCGGCGTAGATCGGACAGTACCAAAATAAAATAAAATCGTGTGACCCCAATTTAGTCCCAGTCAACAGACGTGTGACAACTCTCATACCTTGCTGTTGATCTCTTAGTGTATGTCTTCAGATCAAAGAGATGTGTCGTTCTTAACATTATGCGTTATTTGCATCTTCAGCCACACCGTCTTCCGACTCACCGCAGCTGCTCCAACAAGGGAAGCATACACCAAAAGGGAGCTATAGTCCCCACTAAACAGTTCCCTGCATCGAATGCGCATGCCCGACATGGACAGCCACAACAACTGCAGGGCCATCGACAAGTCAGCACATGATGCTCACTCCTATGGATGGCGGCCAGATAGGTTGTACCCTCATCTTACTTGTGTGCAACATTTATGGCTTTGTTATTCATCTAAGCATGGAAAATAGATTATCACATTTCACTGTATATTCATGCTGATCTCTTACAGGTCTTGTTCAGGAGTTTACGTTGTTCCATAGTTCAGCTAAGATACTTGTTCTTTAGGTAACGTTGTTCCATAGTTATCATCCATCAGCCAATGCTATCCCACAGGCTGGTGATTATAGTATTATACCAATTCTGGTATTACCTATGTTGTTCTTTAATACTCTTGTGTGCCATCTAGTTAATCTTGAGTACAAACGATACATGTTCTGTAGCTTTCATCTGTGTTCTCCCTTTAGTTCTTGAGACATGTTGCTGCTAGTTAACCCCAGTCCTACTATTTATGTCGTCTCCTACAGGCACTCATTACATAAATCTAACTACTAGTTGTCTTCCATGCATGTCAGATATAATTGCACACACTGATATATCCACAAGAACCTCACGGAGCAATGTAAAGGCCAATAAACTTGATGTCAATGATACCCAATATGATGGAACATGTAAAGGCAGTTCTTCAGAAGACTTGCAGAAAGATGTTGAATCCTCTTCACCCCACAAGGTCCTTGCTCTATCGCAATGCCATCTGCTTAATTTGGACATCATGCTTCTGAATATCTTATGCATTGTTATTCATCAGTATGTACTTCATCTATCTACCATACCAAGTTTTTTTACATTGAAGTGATGTTCTAGTGCTCTGTTGCAATGCCATCTTAGTTTCCCAATCATACACGTGTATGTTGCCTTAGTTTTTTCTGTACGTATTCCGCTAGCATACAATTTTACATTCAACTAGTGTTTTTTTACTGTGTTGTCCTGTCGTATCCCTAGCTCTTACACCATACTCCCTCCGTTCGGATTACATGTTGCCGAAATGGATAAAAAAGGATGTATCTAGAACTGAAATACGCCTAGACCCCTCCATTTTTTCCGGATGGGGGGAATACATGTCAATATGTCATGCCTTTCTATTCTTCAGTACCTATTCCATCTCTCTGTTGTAGCATGTTTTATAATTGAAGCACCATTCTTCTATACAGGGCATGCAAGGGGAAGACGACTATGTTAGAATTTGAAGGGTTACAAACCAGGTCTTGGCAAAAGATCCAAGCGCCAAGAGATAATAAACCAACTCCAGTTTTTATAGA
Organism: Triticum aestivum; assembly: GCF_018294505.1. NCBI lineage: Eukaryota > Viridiplantae > Streptophyta > Magnoliopsida > Poales > Poaceae > Triticum > Triticum aestivum. The sequence goes on from NC_057802.1 coordinate 187,092,265, forward strand.
TACTGCTCCAGCACAGAGAAACCCAACTCCTACTGATAATAAGCAGATTCCAGTGGCCAAAGAACTAGTCCGCTCCAGTCCAGCAAAAATATGTCAACTCCATTCTAAGAAGTGTGTGCGTATCCTTGCATCATGAAATTTTATAGCATGCTGATCATATTTTCTACATGTTTCTTACCCATCTCTCTTTCAGAAAATAAGCTTAACAGATAGAAGAATTTCTGCACTGGTATCGTCTCTGTGGAAAGATTCTTGCAGGAATTCTCTATACTCCAACGCAGATGTAAGTACCTGTTGTATATCACTATATTTTTACATCAGCATGTATTTTGTTAATCGGCGTGAATCCAACCTTTATCTGATCTAAATTTACTTGTAGCAAAATGTATGATTAAAGGCCACAATGTTGATTTTTGTAAGGAAAACTGCCTGGTAGTTTTGCATCCTGAGCTGCATGAGTATACTATCTCATATCAGTGGGTTTGATTACTTTGGTTCTTCAGTGGGTTTTCAGTGTTTTTTTACTGTGTTATCCCGTCGTATCCCTAGCTCTTACATCATACTCCCTCCGTCCGGATTACATGTCGCGGAAATGGATAAAACTGGATGTATCTAGAACTGAAATACGCCTAGACCCATCCATTTATTTCCGGATGGAGGGAATACATGTCAATATGTCATGCCTTTCTATTCTTCAGTACCTATTCCATCTCTGCTGTAGCATGTTTTATAATTGAAGCACCATTCTTCTATATAAGGCATGCAAGGGGAAGACGGCTATGTTAGAATCTGAAGGGTTACAAACCAGGTGTTTGCAAAAGATCCAAACGCCGGGAGATAATAAACCAACTCCATTTTTCATAGATACTGCTCCAGCACAGAGAAACCAAACTCCCACTGATAATAAGCAGATTCCAGTGGCCAAAGAACTAGTCCGCTCCAGTCCAGCAAAAGAATGTCAACTCCATTCTAAGAAGTGTGTGCGTGTCCTCGCATCATGAAATTTTATAGCATTCTGATCATATTTTCTATATGTTTCTTACTCATCTCTCTTTTAGAAAATAAGGTTAAATGATAGAAGATTTCCTTCATTGGCATTGTATTCGAGGAAAATATCTTGTGGGAATTCTCTGTGCTCCAATGCTGATGTAAGTACCTGTTGTATATCACTATATTTTTACATCAACATGTATTTTGTTAATCGGCGTGAATCCAACCTTTGTCTGATCTAAAATTAGTTGTAGCAAAATGTTAAAGGCACCAATGTAGATTTTTGTAACGAAAACTGCCTGGTAGTTTTGCATACTGAGCTGAATGAGTGTACTATCTCATATCATGCACATTACTGAATTCTAGTGCTGCTCTGGTTGCCCATTCATTCATTGTGTCAATGTTGCTTTCGTATTACCTTACCTGGCTGATGATAGCTGTGCCATATTGTGTTAATTTGGTGTTGGCTAGTTGCCCAAATGTTCGTTGTGCCAATGTTGCTTTCCTATTATCTGACTTGGCCAATGATAGCAATGCTAGTGTGTTAATTTGGCGCAGGCTGCTGAAGATAAGAAGACAAACTCTGAAAACAGCAAGGCAACCCCATTGTTTCTTTCCAATAAATCTAGGCCAGGTAATATGCCAATAACTCATGATTAATCTGTTGGGTTCCACTCCTAATTTATGTTATGATGCAGTGGCCAAGACACTCTCCACTATTAATAATACAAGCCTGCCAAAATCGCCATCTGAATCTGTTCAGTATCCTCTGTCTCGAATGCAACGGAAAAAAGTATGTTTGTGAACCAATTAATGCTGAAGGAATGATGGAAATGGTGGAGGAATCAGAGGTGCGGAGTCGTGCGACACAACAACTGATCAATGTTTTCAGAGACAGTGTAGCAAAGCAGCAAGAACTTGCCCACATGCTTATGGGCGTCATCCGTGCTGAGGTTGCAGATTGCGACGTTGTAGATCGTTAGGTTCTGTTCATTTATTTGCACTGGCATCAATCTTTGATTGCCGAGTGGATGTAATTTCCTGTAATATATGCTGGATGTGCAACGTTTTTCCCTGTATGCCGTACCTTTGCTTGATCGGTTTTGGTCTTGTGCATAATTGCTCGTTGTAATGGGCTCAAATTATCTAATTTGGCCTAAAGACATGTACAAACTTTAGTGGGCCCATTAAGTTAATGGGCCATTACGAGGCCGAAAGTTAATGGTCGGCCCTCTTAACTCTCGAGTCGTTAACAGGCTGGCATCGAAGTGGGCAACAGGTGGGCCCAATTGATTTCACGGGCCGTTATTAAGTTCGGGCTACATATGGCCCAACTATATTGTGGGCCTTTAGCAGGCCGAAAGAGACAGCGGGCTTGTACTCGACCATGAAGAGCATGGGCCGCTAAGAGGCCGAAAGTCAGGTCGTATTGTAAATGGCCCAACTGTGTTGTGGGCCTTTAGCAGGCCGAAAGAGAAACCAGGCTGGTATTGGACCATGAAGGGCATGGGCCGTTAAAAGGCCAAAACTCAGGTCCGACTACAAATGGCCTAACACATTTATGGTCCGTTAACAGGCTGAAAGGCACACAGGGCCGGGAACTCGCCCAACACTTAAATGGGTCGCTAAAAGACCAAAACTCAGGTCCGACTACAAATGGCCCAACAAATATATGGGCCGTCACCAGGCTGAAAGACACACCGGGCCGGAAATAGGCCCAACACTTAAATGGGTCGCTAAAAGGCCGAAACTCAGGTCTGACTACAAATGGCCCAACCGATTTATGGGCCGTCAACAGGCTGAAAGACACACCGGGCCGGAAATTAGCCCAATATTTAAATGGGTCGCTAAAAGGCCGAAAGATGTACATCGTGAAAATTGGCCCATCCACTGAATGGGCCGTTAACAGGCCGAAATCTCATCGGGCCGATATTGAGCCCAAATATATAGCGGGCTGTTAATGAGCTCGAACTGACGATGGGCTGCAATGGTGTCAAACCTTTAACGGGCCATTGACGGGCCGAATTGGCACATCTCGTATGGGCCATGGGCTTAAATGGACCTGACACAAGTAGGCCTTATATGGGCCGGCCTACTATTTTTTACTGGGCCGGCCTTTTTCACCAGAATGGGCCACTGTTGGGCCGTGCCACGTGTCGACCTATCATAGGCGCCTCTTGTCCAATGAGTGGATGACATCTGTCCCAACGGTGAGGCAACACGTGTTTCCTCCGGCCAATGATGATTTTACACATGGAAATCCCCATTGGTCCGGGCTGTTAACGGGTTATCAGATCCAAAACCGGACCCGATAGCTTAACGACGTTCCGTTACGGTGGATGCCACGTGTCGGTCACCCTTGACGAAAGCACTTCTGTGAAGCGTGATTTATCGTCATGGAAGTGGACACTTCCGTGATGATAATTTTGGTACTGTCATGGAACACTTCTACGACAGCACAGGTATGACTATCTTGATTCTTTCATAAATTTGTCATGGATGTACATGCATGACAGAAAACGTGACCTACTATGACAAACACGTATCATCACGGAAGTGTATTTTTTTGTAGTGGAGTGGTCTTTCCACTCATAAACATGACGATGAAGACAGGCCGCATCAGATTTGTCGGGAAGCTTTACAAGAACCACACCCTTCGTAATCGAAGGCATAGCCAGGAAATTGTTGTGTTCAAGTACAGCCTCGAGAACACGCCTGACAACAATGCTACAAGAAAACACTAGTTCAGGACACGTGGCGACAAGGACACAGCAGCTAGATAGTTTAGCAGTAGAACTCATCCTCAGGTCTTCTAGTCCACACGGCATGACTTTGAGAACTTCATCTCCACCGCGTACCTGGTTCTAATTCAAACAGAAACCAAATATTTTATTACTACCTCCGTTCAGAAATATAAGATGATTCTCGATATTTTACTCCATATATGACTACATATACACACAGAAATGAGTGAACAAAGACACTAGAACATGTCTTCAAAGGCATGAGAGCAGAGGGATTACTTGCATTATCCATAACACAAGTTACTGATGCAAATATACCCTCTTCAAAGGTAGCATTGATGTTCATAAAGTAGTTGAAAGTAATCTATAAGAAATCAGTGTCAACCTCTCGCATGTTTTGGTCAAAAGAGGAATTTAGAACCGCCATTTGGCACACAAAAATCACATGCAAGATCACCCAGAAAGTGGTACTACTAGTACTAGTACTGCGTGTTAGATGAAAAAACATGAACAAGATCGAGAAAAAGATCGTCAAGAAGAGATATTACCTGGACTTGCTTAATGAGGGATCCCGGAGAGGGGGGCTTGGACAGGGCGAGGGCTTTGAGCTTGTCTGCGGTAGTCTCGGTGGGGTGCTTGCGCTTCTTCGTACCATGAGCCTCGACGGTTTTTGCCAGAGCGATAGACATCACTTCGGCCGGTGCCCCAGCGTCCATCAAGAAACTGTCAAATAGAAATAAAAGAAAAGAAACCATAATCACAAACCCGAAAGAAGAACAGAGAGGGAGTTATAGGATCAGTCTCGGGGTTGCAAGACCGGGCCTTGGCCAGAATCAACACCATTGATGCGCTCACTTTTCCTTCTTTGGGAGAGAAGAACAATGGCAGAAGCAGGTCGGGGTTTTCTTGAATAAATGAGGAACAAGATGAGGGAGAAGCGAGAGTTGGGTAGAGAGGAAGCTAAGAGAGAAGAGTGAAATGATGGTTGCTTCGTCCGTCCAACTTACTGCTGGAAAGGAGGGGTTTTGTGATTTGACGGCTCATTGGGCATTACTGCAACGCTTCGATCGGGGAAGACTACCGTGCAATTGGGCACTCTACTATGGAGTAATTTAGTGCATGGCTGGTGGACCCTGATGATGGCTATCCCACACATCGGCGAAAGTGAGTAGCAAAGTTCCCGACGACCGTCGAGGAGGATGCGCGTGGTAGAGCGAGTCCACTATTTTTTCTGAAGAAAAAAATGATTATAGCAAGTGTTTCCACTCTTACGACGGAGGAGTGCGAAACACGGTAGCCACTTAAACATACACAGTGCTCCTACTACTAGGCATGTGCAGTGGTTCATACGTCAGTACTACATAATCTTGTTGCTAGTGTAGTAAGATGTGACGATAACAAATGATGTTGTGCGCATGTCAACTATATGAACAGTAATGTAACTATATTGAGATGAGAATGCAACCAAACACACCCACACGCTTTGTGCTACAGTGACTGATCTGCATCGTCTGATTTTGATCCAACGGTCATGTTGCACCGAGACATGGACATGCCCATGCAGAGGACGCCTAAATACCACCCAAGTCCCTCTGCTTCTCGAGGCGCACGACGTTGGTGATGCAGGGTGCAACGGCCCGCAGAGCCCGCTCCCGGTCGACGGGAGCCAGCTCGTCAAAGACGGCGTCCAATGGCACGAATGGATTCCGGTGACGGAGCCCTGAGAGGATTCACCTGGCAATGGTGACGGCAGCCCGCAACCCCTCCTTGTCCAGCTCCGCCCCCACCATCACGCGGAGACGGCTCAGCTGCTCGGAGATATAGGTGAAGAAGGAGACCAGGTCAGGAAGCCACATCTCATTGAAGTCGATGGGGTGGTCGAACGGGTTTAGCCCAACGGCCGGCATGGTCGCACTGGCACGACGGTAGGCATCGTGCAGCCGCAACACGTGCGTGGCAACTTGGTCCACCAAGTGGCTGAGGCGATCGTGGACCTCGTCACGATCGGCCTGCTCACGCTCCAGCCGCCTCCCCTGATGGCCTATCGTATCTCCTGCTTTCTGCAGCAACGCTGCCGACGCCTCGAGCATCTTTGTGGTGGACGCCTGCCGCTTTTGAAGCTCCATGAACTCACGCACATAACGGAGGAGCATGGCACTCCTCTCCTCCTTGAGCTCATGGAGCTCCACGTCCTTGGCCCTGAGCTCCGCATCCTTGGCCTCGAGCTCCTGTGTCAGGCGCCTCACCTCAGACTCCGTGATCTGCTGCGCCGCCATGGCACCAGGTAGAAGCAATGGGGAGAGGAAGCAAAGGGGGCGAAACGACTGAAAGGCAATGCAATCTACGGGAAGGCGGAGGGAGCCAGCCGAGGAGCGGGGGATCTTTAGGTTTTCACCATGGGAAAACACCAGTCGACGAATTCTCACATCAGGGAGCAGTGGGTTTTACAGGCGGAGTCACCATGACTAATTACTGCCGCGCCTGCTCCCGTCAATCAAAAAATTAAAAATCCTGCCGCGCCTGCTCCCGTCAATCAAAAAATTAAAAATCCTGCCGCGCCCAAATACTAGAGCAACGCCGCGGTGGATATTTAAATTACCTACCGGCAAGGAGATAAAAAAGGGTGAAAAACAAATGTGGCAGCGGCCTAGCTAATCGGTCGCACTAGCCCAACTAGCTAGCCACCGTGCTTCACTGATGTACTCGGCGGGAAAGGTGGTCTTTCGTGATTTGACGACTCATTTACTTGCTTCGGCGCTACGACCGAGGAGGACCCAGAAAATGCACGGTAGGGCGTCCCATGTCTCGGCAAGGAAGAATATATGCGTGCACCACCCGGGAGGACCCCGAAACCGCGCGATAGGGTGTGCCACGTCTCGGCACGGTGGAAAAATGTGCGTGTAAAAATATATCAGACGCAGTAGTACCTATGGTTCGACCTCGGGACCCAGCCAGTCGGTCGAAAACACCCCACTAGCCACACAGCTTCATCATGCTAACGTGGCACAGAGGATAGGTGTGGTTAGCTCCGTCTCGGCCAGCCACAACGTCTCTTGTTCTAGGCGATTCTTCTATTTTCCAAGCTTTTTTTAGTTATAATAACACCACGGCAAGCTAGCGCCGCTCTTTGTGTGTGCCCGTGCGTCTAAAGGTTAGACGATGGAGAGGAGAGAGAGATCGTAGACCTGGGACCCACCAGTAAGTGAGTCAACGGTCATGCACGTGTTGACGAGGCACTCCCTCTACTCTACTCTACTCAACGTAATATTGTATAAAATCAAGTTATGGGACAAAGCCAACAACCGTTGTTGTTTCAGGCTATCGACTTATGCTTTGTAGTCCAGGTTGCCAGTTCGAATCTCGTCTTTCAGATTTATTAGTTTTAGGTCCAAAATTGATCAATGACAAGTGGGACCCCCGTGTGTTGTTCCGATATTTCAGTGTAGGATTGTTTTTTTGAACAAACACTTTGCACGGTTAGACAAGTAACGACACGAGTTACATGTATTTTGCAAGTTTACGAACAAAAATGACAACGACATAGAATATGACATCCACCCCGCAGCTTAGATGCTATGGTGATACGAGCAAGGTTGTCAGAATCGCGATTTTGAATCGGATCGGAGCTCTGATAGTAGAATGTAAATCATAGAATCTTCACTACCAGGATCGTAGAAACGTAGATTTTATGAACTAAAATCATAGAATCAGATGGTAAGTTTGGATCGTAAAGTCATAGAATCGTATAACAGAATCGCGATTCTAACAACCTTGGATACGAGTTTTTACATCGTTGGAAGTGAGATCCAATGGCTTGGGAGTAGTCTTTGTAATTATGCGCAATTTCCAAACTCTCCAAAGGTTTTTTTGTAAATAAAACATTCAGGCCTCGTGTGTGCCGCTGCATCTTGGATCCAACGGCTCCCTGTTGCTCATATTAGGTGTTCCACATAGCTTAATTAGGCGCTACGGTGATACGAGCATCTAGGCCGTATGATCTGTGATCAGATGGCACATGCGTAGTACTTGTACTTTCTGCGCAATTCCCACATTCTCTCAGTCGTATATTGCAAAAACATTCAAACCTCCTACCGTGGGCCGTTAGATCTCCATGAACTCGTATCACCATAGAATCTACGGTGCGGGAGCACCTCATATTCACCCGTGCGAGAAAACATCAGGTGCTCTCGCAGCTTGGATGCTACGGTGATACGAGCTTTGAGGTCGTTTGATCTGAGATCCAATGGCATCTGAGTAGTCTTTGTGCTTGTAAGCAGTGGCCAAACTCTTTGGGGGCTTTTCGCCAAAAAACCATTCGAACCACCGAGGAGTTGTTGGGTCACAAATCCAACAGCTCCGAAGAGCTTGTATCACCAAAGCATCTAAGGTGTGGTAGCACATGATATTCTTACATACAGGAGAATATGATGTCCTCCTTCATCTTAGATGCTACGGTGATACGAGCTTCGAGGTCGTTGGATATGGGATCCAAGGGCATCTGAGTAGTTTTTGTACAAATTGTGTGCAATTCTCAAACTCATTAAGGTTTCCTGTAAAAATATTAAGACATCACGTGAGCTGCTATATCTCAGATCTACAAGCTCCAAGCAACTCGTATCAGCATATAGCATCTAAGGTGTGGGGGTAGATGATATTATCTCGGGGAGGAGGGGGTGCACAACCAATCGGTGTTTGGGAGCTAGGGTGGGGACAAATATAATCTAAACAATCCTAAACAGAGCTTCACAAATTTATCTAAGGTCGAGGGGTTAACCCCCGACAATCTACATAGCTCCGCCTAAACACAACATTTGCATGTACTGTAGTACTAGACTTAATATTCATGTTTCAGTTTCCTGTTCATTTTAAATATTGAATTGAGGACCATGCATATCTTACATTTTACTCCCTTCGTTCCTAAATATTAGTCTTTTTAGATATTTCAAATGGACTGGCACATACGGATGTATATAGACATATTTTAGAGTGTAGATTCACTTATTTTGCTTCGTATGTTGTCACTTGTTGAAATCTCTAAAAGACTAATATTTAGGAACAGAAGGAGTATTTTTGAATTCGTGTCATACATGCATGGTTTGGAAAAATAGATGCACTATACTTATTGGATTGTTGTTGTATTCGTGTTCGTGTGTGTGTGTGTGTGTGTGGGCATATGCTTGATACATACAAAGTTTTCTCACCACCATATTGTTCATCTTTTAAATTTGAATTTGCAATGAAAAACTTACTAGGGATACCATGAAATGTGAAATCCATGTTGAGATCACTATATCACAAACTCACTCTAATTCAAGAACTCGTCATAAATCAATTACCACGTCGAGATTACTATTTGCAAGGAAAATACGGGCATTGTAATACACATAGATTCGTTCGGCAATTTAAAAGATTCCTTTCATATTCTCAAATGGTACCCAACGGCGTACCAGCCAGACCTTGGCTCATGTTGATCCTCAAAAAAAACTGGGCTCGTGTCCTTCTGGTGGCATGCGTGGTACGCACATTAGCCAACCCCAACCAGTCGAGCCTCCACGTTTTGAGTCGAAATATCTGGCGGCCAGAATTCCAGCTTTAGGAAATTCCCCTCATGTCCCTGGTCCATAATGACTACCGATGAACAATGGAGGGATGATTTAGTAACTAGACAACGTTACCTACCGTTCCAAGCACGGTTCAATTCCCTCGGTCGCCGCTCCCCAAGGTCACCCGTCAACTGCATTGCCTAGTACTACTACTACTACACCACAATGAGCACAGAATTGAGCCTGTTTGTTCGTGCCTAGTACTAATTGAGTTAATATATCAGGGACCCCTAAAAAAAGAGTTAATATATCAGGAAATGCACTGGTACGGACGGATTATCCTTTTACTCTGCATATATAACTTGTCTGAAGTCTAACTAAGGAAAATGTTTGACCAAATCCTTTCTTAAGAAATACAACAGGACAGATGTATCGCTTGAAAATTTATTGCATGATGCATGTTATGATGTTGTTTCGAATCCTAGATTTTAAATTTCAGAAAATCCAGAAGTGACCAGAAATTCATGAAACTGAGCGTGGTCACGTGATATGGCACAAATATTCCTTCATAATTTTTTTCTTCAATTTCAGACAAGCTGCTCATGACAAGTTGCACAAATGAAGAGCCAAGGTATTTTGGAACAAAGACCTATCATGTTAAGGCGAACGCTTTCACTATTGAAACCGTGGGTGTTTACGTGCCGCCACGAGTCCCCCTTCTCATCGGCAGGTGCCGTCCGAGCAAGCGCGTGAGTCGACGGGAGGCGTGCGAGCAGACCGCTGCGCAGGCTCACCGGGAGGTGAGCCCTTTGACTAGGCTCCGCCGCCCACCTTCGTCCCAACTGCTCCCAATGTCGTCGGCGCCGCAGTTTAAAATCAACCCCGCACTACCCGGTATCGCTACAATCTTCTCTCTTCCTCTCCGATTCTCCTATCGTCTACCTCCAACCAGCCTGACCTAAACATACGCCATGTCGCATCACGATGGTCTGCCCTTAGTCTTCCAGTTTCCCGAGGAAGACACCCAGCCGGAGTCTCAAGAACATCAGGCGCTTTGGGACGAGCTTGAACCGGCCTTGTGGGAAGACGCCGCGCCTGTCCCCGCTCCCGTTCCGGCTCCCGTCGCCCCGACTGCGCCAGCGCCCATCCCCGTGGCATTGATTGGCTGGGAGCCGCACATTGTCGCCGACCTTGATGCCACGGGATTCCACGAGGTCCCCACCGACTTTCACGCGCCCGTGCACCTGCCAGCGCATGCGCCTGCGCGTGCACTGACGCGCACGCCCGTGCCGGTGCCCATGCACCTGCCTGCGCATGCGCCTGCGCGTGCACTGACGTGCGCGCCCATGCCGCCCGTGCACAAGAATGTCTCCGCCGCGCCATTGCCAGCGCCTGTCCCCGCGCGGGTGCCAGTGCCCCCTCAGCGGCATGGATGGCCGCCGTCAACCGCTTCCTTGCACCAACGCCAGTCACCTCCTCCCGCCAGTTGACTCGCTCCTGGAGACCGAAGTCCAGAACATTGTGGCCTTCCTTGAAGCTAGGGCCAACGTCCAGGAGTACGCCAACAACGGCGCAAGACGCTGCCATCGCCATCGCCGTCGGTCAGTGGCCCGACGACACACAGAGCACGGCAGAGGAGGCCCTTCCCACCACAAGACGCCCCCGCCGCCGCGTAATCTAAATTTTCCATGAAAAACGTTCGGATTGCCATGCTTAAAATCCGAACGTTTATCATCTCCGTTTATTTTAGATCGATCATCGTAAGAATGTAAAGTCGGAGTCAGACTGAATGAAATCTATGGTTTGATCGATTGAATGTTCTACTAGAGCCGTATCAAATTAAATATAAAACTTCATCAAGCCACATGTATTCCTTCTCATCCAACGACCTAGATTGCTTCAATGTCGAGCGCTCAACACGTTTAGCGTGCAGTTAATTTCATGCCAAAAATAGTGCTAATCACATAATAACACGCAAATAATATCCTACTTAATATCCGCATGCACTTAATATACTTCCAAATTAACGTGCATTGCGCGTACACATTGACTAGTACTACTAGTACGTGAAACTGGTGCCGTAACTTGTGAAAGCGTCCAGATATGGTCAACGGCAACATTGCCCGCGAGTTCTTCGTGTTTGCCCGTGCGTCTAAACACGGAAGGGGAGGAGAGAGAGAGCACACATGGAATCCACCAGTAAGTGAAGGCGAATAGTACGTGCTAACGAGCCGGTCCCACTAATGTACTAAAAATAATATTACATGTTATACATTAAATAGGCTGTGGTAATATAAAAATATTATATGAACAAAGGGGGGTACAACAAACATTGTTGTTCTACGTATGTTGCCTATTGACGTGCGCCTCTGGTCACATGTTCGATCCTCGCCCTTTATTTTTAATTTTGTATATGGGTCCAAATTTGTTTCATGACAGGTGGGCCCCTCGGTGTGTAGTTTGTGGCACTTTAATTTGTGGGTCGAAATTTGTTCCATTCTAAGTGGACTATCGGTGTGTAGTTTTGTAGCTTATTTGTAATAATCAGAGTTTTTTGCAATAATACCATGGTGCAACGTTGAAGGCGAAAAGGACGTGCGAGAGAGCGATGACCAAGCCAAAGGGAAATCAATTGGGGGAGGTGCGGGCGTTGCAACGGTGTTTGGAGTAGTTGTGGGCCGAATGCTACGAAATTATAATCTACCACCGAAATAAATGCCTACACAAATTAATCCAAGGTTGGAGTCCCCCTAGCAATGTAAATAGCTCCGGCTTTGCGATGGATGGAGAGGTAGCTTCAATGTGTGGAAAATACGGCGTGAGAAAGCGAGGTCAATCGAGAGACATATAGATAGAGAGATAAAGTGAGTGTGGTCCGGCATTCATTGAAAATATATATATGCTCTAGAGAGATATTGTCCGATTGAGCTTTTGGGAAGGGTGAGGGCTGTAAGATAGAGCTTGAGAGATGATCTAGTCATAGACATGTAGATATATTTTGTGTGTGGGAGGAAGCAAGGTCAATCGATTACATATATAAAGGGAGAGAGATTGGGCGAGTGTGGGTCGTCGTGCGATCGAAAGAGTTATAGGGGTTGGAGAGAGTGACCGAGATACACAATGTGCGTGAAAGAGTATACAATATGAATATGTCGAATTGGGCTCAAACATGGAGATATATCGTTTGTGTCTGAGAAAGAGCGAGGTCAATCGAGACATACAAAGAGAGACAGAGAGAGAGAGAGAGGGAGGGGGAGAGAGAGAGAGAGATTGAGCGAGCGTGGCCCGCCATGAGGTCGAAAGAGTGGGGGCGGCTTGGATGGACTGACCTAGATATAGACAATCTGCGTGAGAGAGTATAAAGTGTGTCGATCGGGGCCCGAACAGGGAGATATATCATTTGTGTGTGAAAGAAAACGAGGTTAATCGAGACTCAGATAAAGAGAGCGAGATTGAGCGAGTGTGGCCCACCGTGCGGAAGAAAGAGTGAGACGGTCTCGAGGGAGTGACCTAGATAGACAACGTGCGTGCGTGCACACGAGAGGTTGGGGGCTAGATAGGCAATGCATGTATCTAGCGAGAGAGGGTGGGGGGAGAGAGAGAGGGAGAGAGGGAGAGAGAGAGAGCTCGGCATGGGGTGCAATGGCAGGTGTGTGAGGTAAATACATTTGGTAACAGAGTGGAAAAGAGGGGTTGTATAGTTGAGAGAGTTAGAGATCGAAACATGGAGAGAAAGAATGAACGTGTGTCAGAAACTGATAGCTTCCTAAGGTGGTTATGAGAGGAAGATTGACCGATACAGGAAGTATGTAGCATGTGTGCCAAGGGGGGGCTAAAAACAACATTTGAATGTAGATAGTACTAGACTTAATATCGATGTTTCAATTCGGTGTACATTGTAAGATTTGAACTGAGGACCATGCATATGGGTAATTATTTCGAATTTGTGCCATACTAGGTTTAGAAAAGTTGACATTGACTCGATTGTTGTGCTATTTTTGTAGGTCATATGTTTGAATCCATCCAAAAGTTTTCTCACTACCATCGTCTTCATCATATACATATGAATTTGTATTAAAAAGTAGCATGGATACAGTGAAATGAGAAATCCACGTTAGAATTGGAGATCGCTATGTGACACACACTCTAATTCAAATAACTAATTACGTGACACACACTCTAATCCACGTTAGCGTGGATACTGTTTCGTTTTTTTAATAACTCCTCATTAATTAATTTATAGTATCTCGTTTCGAATGACTAATTATTTGCAAGGAAAACACGGGCATGGTAATACATACAGATTCGTTTGCAAATGAAAGAAGATTCGTTTGCATTCTCAAATCTCCTCTCAAATGTAGGCGCACCAGGCAAACCAGGGTCGTGTCGTGGTGGTCGCGTGTGTCGTACGGTGGCTTAGCACCCAGCCACCCACCCGGACGATGCTTCGGTGCCTTAAGGCACCTACCTTTGTGTCTACGACATGTGGGCCCAACAGGTGGCTGGCCCACATGTCAGTGACCCAAAGGCAGGTGCCTTTAAGGCACCGAAGTTGCGTCCCACCCACCCCCTCCGCCCCCCCCCAAAAAAGGATGACGACAAAATAAGTTCGCGCTTCCACGTTTCGGATTGAAATATCTGGCGGCCCCAATTCCAGCCCTGCAAAATCTCCCTTCTCCACCGTCCCCTTCCGTGCCCAGATTGCTCAAATCCCCAATTCGCCGCCAACCCAAGAAAGTTCGGATCGCCCCTCATCTCGTCTCTTTCCCCACCTCTGTGCCGGAAGACGACGACGAAGACGACGGTCGCGCTTCACCACCACACCGGAACTACCTCATCTACGCCCTCGTCCACCGCACCGGGTGGTCCACCGACAATGTCGGCCGCCCCATCCGACATGCCTCACAGACACCGACTTCCACCGCATCAGGTGCGCTTCACCGACGTCGTCTCCCACCTCACCGGGGCTACTTTACCGAGCACATCGTCGCACCTCCGCTCCCTGAGGCCGTTGGGGCTTCACCAACAGTCTCGTCCACCGCATCATAGCGCTCCGCTGCCACACAAGATCTGCATCCGTGCGCGGCCAGCCAACGCCAGCGCATCACCCTCAACGGCTCTGAAGTGACCTGCACTCTAGCTAGGCGAGCATGCCCAAACGCCGGCCCGAACTAGGTATCCACACATCACTCCCTTGTGCACTGTTCCGACGATGTTTGGATATCCTTTCACTGCTCTCTTAGCTTACACGCCTATGCAACTCTGACTTTAACTCTTATTTCTTTTGGAGATATCATCTGAAACAAGCAAAACCATTTTTTAGCGAAGCATGACAGCGCTACAGGATCTGGTACACATCCTGCACACCCGTATAACCTTGTAAGTATCTGTCCTCCGGTACAACAGCAAGGTCGATTCCTCTTATTTGATCAACCATTCGCCGTGTCAAAAATGCAGAGGGGGATGCAAGGAGCACAAGGCCTGCACATCCAAGCAAGTGGTAACATGGACTTGTACATGGAACATCCCAAGCGCAAGCAGAGCTGCAGTGAGCCTGTACAACGAGCTAGCGTAAGTCCCTGCATTTTCATTTAATTCATACTGGCATGCGTGTATGATTTGTGTGCAGTGGCGGATCCACGAATTCAAGTTACCAGGGGCGAACATTTAACTTAAAAAATACGAAGGCACTTGCACTCCGGAAATCAACATAACTTGAGAAATGAGAAGCTACATGCACTTTGAAAACCAGCTAATGATCCAAAGTAGTTCAGATTATAAAACACTAAATGATGCAAGCACCAAAAAACACAAAATGCAACATGGTGTACAAGGACTACTAACATGGTCTGTACCTGCTTGAATTATTCGTTCTCTGGCTGAAAATATCGAAGTGTAATTGCACCTATAACCAGTGCGCAAACTGCATATCAATATATCTATCCTGCACAAGTATGCCAATAGTTTCAAACAACAGATTAGAAAAGTATTTATGCTACGTTGTCATGATACGGGGACTTTCTGGTAGATGGCCTCGACGTTTCCTCAAGCCATGAAAATGTACTATAATTTGCTTGTCATCAATGCCTGCAAATCTCTATGTCTCTCTCAACATAGCAGATCATCATTAGACACTAAATCCTTCAATGGGAGCTTGCAAAATGCTTGCATTAGATCCCTCATTAGACACTATATGTTCATCACCAGGAGCATGTAAAATGTTTGCATCAAATCCTTCATTAGCAGTCTATTCATTAGACACTTCAGGCTCAAGAACAACATGAGCTTATATGTTTGCACCGGAAACTTGATTAGATACATCAGATTCAGTCAGTTCAATATTGATTGGGGGAGTTATAAAATAAGCAGAAATTGGTTTCATTTTCTCATAGATTCCCTACATACAAGCAGTTTTACAACACCGTCAGCTTTAACTATTGGCCAGAAATTGAATAGTTGAATTAGATATAATCAGGGATGTGATGTACCTGCTCGGTGCGCATGCTACTCTTGCAAGCTGCGACTGTCCGTTTGCGCAAGCTTGATGCCATGTCCGTGCTACCGCCGTTGCCTCCCACGTAGGCTACACCCAGGGGTGGATCTTCATCTTCTTGTCCTTCCGCTCGATTGAAGCCCGGCGACCGCCCTCCAACGAGAGCACGAGGAAGTGCTGTGTCGGTCTGTCCAGCGGCGGCTAGGTTAGGAGCGAACCAGACTGGAGGCTGGAGCGAACGAATTGGGATTTTTCATGCTATCGATCGATATGGGAGGCGCTCGTTTGGGCTGCCAGCCTGCTATAGGGCATGCCTTGCACTTACGTTATTGGCCCATCCAAATTGAAACATTTTTCTTCATTTTTTACATTGCATGCTTGTGCGTTGGGCCGAACAAAACTAGCCTGGGCCAACCTAGACGACTCAAACTAGGTGCACACTTTCCAGCCACCCGAGGCGGCCGCCCATACCAGCCCCTATGGTGGCGTCGCCCCTTTTTGTGTGTATGATTGGGGTAGTGAAAAATATTCCAGTGGCGCTTTTGATTTACCCACAGAATGGTTGAATTGCTTGTTTCTATGAACTGAGTTCGCCAATAATGTGAAGGATGCCAGTCTTTTCATCCTATTGTAGATTGCTTAGATCTCGATATGCCAAATGTAATCGCATGAAATATACAGTAAAAGCCAGTGTGATGTGTGTGGCTACAACTAGTCTGACTACACGTCCTCATATAACATATCAAGGACGCACCATCTTACCAGATTAACCATTCGACTTACCAATGCAGTGTGGGAAGAAAGAAGTATTGGGACTGCGTATCCAAGCAATTGATGCCATGGACTCCTTCGTAGAACCTTGTAAGCGAAAAAGAAGTTGCAGTGTGCCTGTACAAAGAGCTAGCGTAAGTTCAGTTATCTGCTTCTCGGAATTTTAGTTAGCCACTTATTGCAAAATTGTTCAATTACGTTGCTTGGCTTAATTTAGTTTGCTACTGATTACATAATGCCATAGCCTGTTAATCCTATTATAGACTGCGCCTATCTATGTGTTTGATACTTACTGTTAAGAATTACCTGTTTGCCTGAACTTAAATAGCTACTTAAGCACGTAGATAGCTGGTCATATGTACTTCTAGGGTGCAGCAGAATTCACGTGTAATTTACGTTCTGATACCCTGTTTGTTTAAATGGTTTGCTGTTATCACTTGTAGCACTAGTAATGTTTGCATGTTCATAGATAGACAACTGTCAGGTTTATATGAGGGACACCGTCTTTTTAACTTATATATGTGTTGGAATCATTTTGCTTACATCAAAGAAATTTACAGATGTCTGTGTTGCTGGTAAACGGTACCGACTTGTTACTTTAATACGTTGCCAAGAACTTGTTAGTTTTACTAGTTCATGTATAATAAAATACGTTGCAAAAACCAGTTAGTTTTACTAGTTTGATGTTAGTTTCTTATGGCTCTTGCAAAACTTTATTTATTGATTGCTAACATTCAAGTTTGCAGGATCCAACTGAAACTCCGTTGGCACAATAGGTATGTTTTCAGAAACTTCCTTGTTTACCTGGTTTGCTACTGTAACTTGTTGTTGTAATCATCTTTCCAACTTCAAGTTTTCAGGATCGAATTGGAAGTCCAATTGCACAGCAGGTACATTTTCAAAAATATATTTGTGTAACAGGTTTGCTGCTGTAACTTGTTGCTCTAATCAAGTTACTGACTACTCAACTTTTCAGGATCCAAGAGAAACTCCAATGCCACAACAGGTTCCTTTTACAAAACTTGTTTGTTTAACTGCTTTGCTGCTGCAACCGGTTGCTCTAATCACGTTACTGGCTACTCAACTTTTCAGGATCCAAGAGAAACTCCAATGCCACAACAGGTACCTTTTGCAAAACTTGTTTGTTTAACTGCTTTGCTGCTGCAACAACCGGTTACAATGATGTTAATAACTACTTTTCAGCATCCAATTGAAACTCTTTAATTCCTTGTTTGTTTAACTGGTTTGCTGTTATAACTCCCAGTTGAGATGTTTTGCTAACTTCAACTTTTCGGAATCCAATCGGAACTTTAATGGCAAAACAGGTTAGCCCAAGATCAAAGAGCGATGTCCCCATGGACGTTGTATCATCCCACAGCAGTGGCACCGGCCCAATCGTGCATCATGAATTGCCAACTGCTGATGCTCTAGAGGCTAAACTAGTGGTAGAAAGAGATTCTGCTTCTGCACTTAGAGATGAAGTTGACATGTTGAGGAAGCAAACAGCACAATCACAAGCAGTACTCAAGACAACCATTAAATATTTGGTGGATTTCAAAACGAAGCAAGCTGAGACTGACCGCATTGTTAAGGTCCTGAAGGAAAAAAGGAAATTAAATTCCCACTTGGTAAATCATAGGTGAAATGTTCTTTCCATCGTTGAATAACCTTTGTGTTGTTTGTTCATGTAATCAATCAAACCATTTGTTTTAGAGATCATGTAATAATTGTTTTTTGTTTTTTGGTTTGTAATTTTATTTGAGCACAAGTCTGTATTAATTGATAAGACTCGGAGACATTTCATTTTGATTGCTGTGCCAGACCTACAAATATGCCAATCGGGCTGAATGTGCATTCAGCAATAATAGTAGTATAGATGGACCATAAGTGGCACGCATCGGAAAGGGCAAAGATGTTGTAGTAGCTTCGCTAAAAAAAGGATGTTGTTCTAGCAAAAAAAGTACAGCGGCCTGGCTTATGTATGTTAGTTGATATTATTGATCCATATACTCTATAAGTGTTTATATGTCTGTTAGTTATGTACATTCTTGGTTGATTGACTCGGTATTTGAATCTTGATACATCGCTTGTGTACATATCTAAATGGGAGTACACATTATGCTGCGTGTGACATTTGAGTTGGACATAAAGTGTTCCAAATATTCGAATTCACCTTAAACTGGATTCTAGCTTCTGAATTTGAGTATCGGCATTTGTAAATCATATTCATATATGACAGTGGAATACATCTTTGTCGTGCTTTTGAAGATATATAAAAACACATAGAATGATTTATAAAGATTCGTATAGGAATACAAAATGGATTCGAATTTAGTTGCCAGGGTAAACGTGGATGCTTATTGTCCCAAAATTCGAAAGAAGCGGCAAAATGTCCACTCCCACGTGGGCTGCCCGCAGCCAAGTGTTTGGGAGATGGAAATTACTGTCTACCCATTACACGGACAATCCATCGGCCCGATTTCCACTGCTTTCAATAGGGGTAGGTTAGTAACTTCAGTTAGACGTGACACGACCGCCTCTGAGCCCATTTCGACACGGTGGGCGCCAAACATGGGCGGCAAAACACATTTGATTCAAGCTCGTCCGAAAGACCTCTGTTTCTCCCTCCATTTCCCCATTCATACACTGTGGGCGGCAAAACAAACTCGACTCGGCCGAAATCGATGTAGGCAAATATTTTCAATAGGGGCAGGTTTGTAACTTCAGTCAACATGACACAACCGCCCTACCTGTCAGCCCCGTTCATACACCGTGGGCACCAACCACGGGCGCCAAAACACCCTCTCCTCGCCCGAAATCGCTCTGGGCAAATATTGGCGAGATGCAAGATTACCGTCCTATCCCCAACCGATGATACGTCCAAATTTTTAATGGGGGCTAAGTTCGTAACTTTCCCATATTTCAGATAGGCGCGTCCCAAAAACATGGTTCCCCGTACCTCTCCCTCCATTTTCCCATTCATACACCGTCCACGCTAAACACCATCCCCACACCAGCCTCCTCCGTCCGCCACCCCATCCATCGCCGCCGTCCTCCACCCCATCCATCGCTGCCATCCTCCACCCCATCCATCGCCATCGTCCTCCACCATGCCAGAGCGCCTACCAAGACCGCATCATCCATTGCTAGAGATGGGCATTTCTCATCCACGGCGATGGACCAAGAGCCTTGCATCGCGTCCTCTCGGTTCATCGGCGTCGTCATCCTCTTTGCCGGGGCCGCTCACACGACATTCTCTTCCACCGCAACGGGACTTATCCCCCGATGGACCCGTCTACCGTCGCAGATCTGCTTCAACGCCACCGACAGCCATCGCACCCCTGATGCCTACACGGCGCCGCAAGAGAGGTAGTACTTCATATCTCCTCAACTTTTTGATCTCAACCAGAAAATAGATCGTAACTTGGTTACTCTACTTTCTTTTCAGCTCTTAGAATTTAGTTCTTAGTTCGAAGCAAAGAATGGATGCTAAATATCATTTCTCTGGTTTGCACCTTTAAATCTGCCATGGCACAGTCATAATACGGTTTAATTGATCATGCTTAGGGTTTAATTGATCATGTTGGTTCCGTGGTGGTTTCTTTAATAGAAATCGGAGGGGAAACCCTCTTATGCTAAAAAAATGCTTAGGGTTTCCCCCTTTTATGATCACTATACGATCAGAATACGTGCTTCGTGTCATAATAGCACTGCTCCACCCATCAAGCTAAACAAGCTTAGTTGTTCAAATATGAATCTGAAATTATTAAAACAGAGTCGTTTAATTGGTCAGCTAAATGTTCCTAATTTAGTTTCGAAAATGCATGTTCGCCGCTCGGGTGTGTATCTCTACAGGGTGCCCACGGTGGGCCGGTCCACCCTGGGATTTTGGGTCGTCCCAGGCCCTGATTCCCCTCTATTCTGCTGCGTGCTTCCGATCTCTACTCGCCCCCAGCCGCCTGCCTCGCCGGCGACTTGCCGTCCCCGGACGCATGACTCTAGGAGGAGACGCCGGACTAGCAGGAGGTCAGGAGCCGCTCGCCCTACAGCGTCACCGCTGCCCGGGCGCGCCGCCGTGCCTACCTTCCCAGTCCGTTCAGGGCTCAGGCGTGCAGCACCCACTAAGCCAACCCGATTTATCCTGAGATACGTCCTCAACACTCAGCACTTCAGCAGCCACTCCTCATCACCCATTTTCTAATTGATTCATTACTCATTAGGCAGGACTGTCATTAGGGTTTGTTGTGTGCTGAGTGCTACCTACACTTAATGGTTCAGATGTATTTCAGTAATCTTTAGTACCTGTAAAGTTCACAGGGTTTCAAAATTCCGGCCCTAGGAACAGACACTAGTCATTTTGGATTGTTGGTCGTAGTGACATTGACCCAGATTACTACTGCAGGCCAGGTTTGTTGACAATTTTACTTGTCTTTCTTACTCATTCGATATGATATCCAATTATTCACGTCGATTAGTTGCAAACAGTAAGTGCTAGACAAACTTCTTGATTCAGATTTTGGACGGTCTCTTACTGCAGTTACAATTCTGCATACTTGTCCTAGTGAGCTCACAAGTAAATGATTGATTCACTACATCTATGCTTGCCTTCTCATATTTGTTGTCAATATTCTTTTAGGGTGGACCACCCTGTTTCAAAATACTGGAACCGTAGACATGAGTGAATAGTATTTCTCTGTGTGATCTCTTCCATCATGTGTGGGCAACGAACACTGCATTGTATAGAAAGAAAGTGTCATTTCCAGCTTTTACATAGGCTACGATCTTTTACATGGAATACAATCTGCCTACTTGCTTTGTGTCGCACTACCAACACTCCACCCTTGAAGCTAAACATTATGCCACTCATAATTCCTTGGTTTATTTGTTCAAATACGAATTTGATATGATTCTAATGTTCCTACTTCAGTTTTGAAATGTGTGTCTGCCTGTTATAGAGACATAAGGGGTTTGTATTTCTGTGTGTGGTCTGGTCAGCACGGTTGGGGGTGAACTTTGCATATGCAGGGGTTTATAGGGAGACACTCTTCGAGTTGAATCCGCAATGCATTCCATAGATAATCTGACTACTTTTTATGTTTTCATGAATCTCAGATTCTGAACAGCATCATAATGATTATGAGCTTGCGCGCATGAAAAGAATAAAGCAGAACAATGCCATGGCTGTCAAACTTGGCATTAAGGGACTGAAATCAAGTCTGGATGCAATGCAATGCAAACGCTCTCCACCTACAGATTCATGCTCAGAATATGATCCTAACAGTGATTCTGAGCTAGAGGGAGACCTAAGTCAATGTAGCTCCCTAGTGGAGGAGTCAGAGGCAGATGCCCTATCTTATTCACCCATCAAGGTGCTTGCTCTAACTTTCCACGGTTATATTGGTCGCACATATCTTGCAACTGATGCTTTGCATTGCTTCTACTTTGTTGCACTGCCATTAGCTTAGTTTACACATCGTGTATGTGAATACGCCCTGCCTATCCATTTTCAGTACATATTCCATCTGTCATCATACCATATTTATCCATTCAAATGTTGTTCTTGTGTATCAGACGTTCAAAAGGAAGAGGGCGATTGCTGATCGCGGAGGAGCACAAGCAAAGTATTTGGAAAAGGTAGTGACACCTGATAAATCAAATAGCCCATTAGGTGTAGTTGCAATATCACCTGACCCGCAAAACACCCCAACTCTAGCAGACTCTAGCCCTACTACACTGGTCATTTCTGATGCCCCAACTCAGCAGACCCCAACTGCAGCAAACAGTATGATGATGCCAGTTGACATAGCACCAGCTCTACGACGCAAAACCCCCATTCCAGCAAAGAGTACACCAAATCCAGTTGCCAAATCCCTTTTCGAACCAGAGAGAGCCCCAATTGCAGCAAATAGGACCCCTGTTCCATTTCTTCCCAGTTTAGAAGACGAAGCTTATATTGTTGTCAGGAACTTTGTGCGCATCTTTCCTTCATGGAAAGATTATACCGCAGACACAGAACAATTTCCAGTCTTCCTCCGCAACTTACGCGTAAGTAATGTACTAATGTTATTCATGGTAATTACTGCATATGTTTCTGCTGACAGAAGACACAAGATTTCATTCTTTTAAATAGGCGAGGACCAAACTGGATTGTCAAGACGAGCAAGGGTTGGTTGCGCTTTTCAAGCACTCGTTGATGAAGTATCGTTCCTACCTGAGGCAAGCGCACTTCGATGGCAAGCCTCTAAACGAAATTTCTGTAAAGTCTCCGGTGCTACATTTATCCGACAGTGACTGGAATAATCTTGTTACACATTGGTCTCGTCTGGAGCGTAAGGTACTGTCTATGATATCACATCACAATTTGAACTACATTTCTGCATTTGCCTTAACGTCTCACTTGTACGAAAACTGTTAGCAGAAGAACATTCATTCTCAAGGGACCACAGAATCTCGCAACTATACTGCACACTGCATTGCTCTTGTGAGTACCTCTTGCCCTGTATGACCATACTTACTTTCATAGTTGTTTGATTATGTAGCATCACTGCACATGTTAGCCTCGTTATCGTCCATTTGGTGGACATTATAAGATCTGTATGGACTCTTACATAAATTTAGAATCAACCCAATGCTTTTGAAGAGGTTTAGCTCTGCAGTCCTCTTGTAAGGACTGAACGTCGTCTATCACTGTACTTACATTAACAGCTACTCCCTCCGTCCCATAATATAAGAACGTTTTGTAGAGTACACCAGTGTTCAAAACACTCTTGTATTATGGGAAGAGGGATTGGTTCATTGTGTAGCATTTTGCATCTTATCTCCCTCGCCCACCATTTACTTAAAGATATCAGATCTATATTTAATCTTACCAAAAAGTTGAATACACAGACAATGCCAGTGCAGAAGTGTAGCCCATTGGTCTTGTCAGTACATTTTGTCCTGTAACGCTTGTACTTCCAGGGATTGGTAGTTGATTATGTAGCATGAATCTGCATCTTATCTTCATTATCCTCTATCCCTTCCAGTATTATCATATCTATAATTACTCTCTACAAAATGTAGAGTACAGGCAATGCTTATGAAGAAGATTATGTGCTGAAATTCTTGAGTTATCCTTCCCTTGACATGGAGAAGGGCATTATAAAGCCGGTGTTAACTGTTAATGTAAGTCAGTCCTTCTAAAGCCTTTATCCTCAACTGCTGTTTAATTTGCTCATACTCCCTATCGTTTACTGCTGTTTAGTTTGCTGTTTCTATCAAAATGCATGTTCGCAAGAACCGTAAGTTCCAAGTTTTACTTGTAAAACCAAATTCCTTATTCATACCATGCACATTACTCAATACTCCCTATATGTATGCTTGTTTTTGTGGATCTATAATCCAGTGTGTGGTGAAGCAGCCCACGTTTGCACCTTGTCATCTCCTGTTTTATCTTACTGATGTGGCTGATGATATGAACAACATGCCATGCACATTAACCAAAATAGATACAATGATTGTCTTTGCCCTTCATCTATGCTTGTTATGTTGACATGGTAATCCAGTAGTGTGGTGAAGCTCCCCGCATTATGAACAATGCCAGATTATGCTATTGATATTTTGAACTTACTCTTTATTTTCTAATTTGAAATTGGATGGAATTGACAGCACAGTTATCATCTTTGTTTATACACGTGGAAAACCTGTCATCTCTCTACTTGTTTCAGGGTGATATGCTTGATGGCATGCACAAGTCTGCTGAAGGCTGTGAGACAAACCCAACATATATTGCAGCAAAGAAGGCAAAACATCTTGAAGATAGCGAGACAACCCCAAAGTCTTTTCTTGATGCAGTGTTCAAAGTTACTTGAGACTAGCAGTCAGACAAGCTCACGGAATTCGTTGTCTGAATCAGTTTGACTTTTTCAGTCCCAAGTTCTAGCAGAAAGGCATTCTGCAACTCAACTTCGACTTGAAGTCCTATCTCTAAGAAAGATTGCGGAGAACACCAATGAGAACCTCATTGCTAAACAGCTACACCTGGAAGCTATGACCGACATGCTAGGCCGGTCTCACAGCCTTGCTCAGCAGCTTGCGCAGCAGTTCCCACGCAAGGCTAACCTTTCTTGAACTGTCTTGGAAGTGGTCTCGGTTCAGTATTATTTTGTTACGCTACAATGGTGCCCAGTTTTTGTAATCTGCTTCTTCGTTGCACTTTATGATCACTAGTGGCGAACTTCGGTGCCCAGTGGATGTAATATACCATAAATCCTTTATTGTATAGTGTAGGTTTATTCTAAGTTACTATGCCGTAATTTCTTTATTGCATAGAGTAGGTTTGTTCTTAATTCCTACTAGTTACTGCCATCATTCGCTATCTGAAAAAAAATCTGATGTAGTCGACCGGACCGAAACATTTGCCTCTAACGGGCCTGGTTTTTAGCGGGCCACAATTGGGCCGACCTGCATCTTTCTTGGGCCCAAATGGCCATTGGGGCCTTCACACTTTGCGCCAGGCCCACAACTTACTCCGGCCTATTTTCAGCCCAAATTTTAGTTGGGCCTTTTATGGACCCAGCGCTTAGATTGGCCCAGGTAGCGTTGGGCCTTTTGTGGACCCAGCGCTTAGATTGGCCCAGGTAGCGTTGGGCCATTAACAGGCTGAATATTCTACTGGCCTGTTACGGCCCAAAAGAAACCATGGGCATTTAGCAGGCCGAAATGCATGTTGGGCCTCAATTTTCACTAGTCGTTGATGGGCCTTTAGCAGGCTGAAATGTAGACCGGGCCTTTTTTGGCCCAGTTCTATGACGGGCCGTTACCAGGCCGAAACATATCTTGGGTCTTAGTTGGCCCACTGATATCATGGGCCTTTAAGAGGCCGAAAGCTTAGTACATGCATGAACATGCCGAATTATACGACAGGCCTTTAACAGGCCGAAAGTCACGTTGGGCTGAACTGTTGCCACCTTTATCACGGGTCGTTAGTGGGCCGGATGTCGCGTCGGACCATATATGGACCATGGGCAGCACGGGCCATTCCCAGGCCGAAAGACACACCCGGCTGAAATAGGCCCATGTCTACATCGGGCCTCTAACAGGCCGAAATTCACTGGGCTGTAATTGGGCCCAAATATTCGGCGAACAATTAACGGGCCAGATCTGGCTTCGCGCCGTAAATGGGCCTTTATTAAACAGGCCGTTATTGGGCTGGCCCACTAGTACCTGAGTAAGTACTAGGGGCCTTTGACTGGGCTGGCCTTTTTAACCTATATGGGCCTCTGTTCGGCCCTGCCACGTTTCGACGTATCATAGGCATGTCTCCTCCAATGGACGGGCGACATCTAGCCCACCGAGGAGCAGACATGTGTTTCCTCCGGCCAATGAGAATTTTACACGTGGAAAATCACCATTGGTCCGGGCTGTTAACGGGTTATCGGATCCAAAACCGGACCCGATAGCTTAACGGTGTCCCGTTACGGTGAATGCCACGTGTCGGTCACCCTTGACGAAAGCACTTCCATGACGCGGCATTTATCGTCATGGAAGTGAACACTTCCGTGATGATAATTTTGGTAATGTCATGGAACACTTCTACGACAGCACAAGTATGACTATCTTGATTCTATCATAAAATCGTCATGGATGTACATGCATGATAGAAAACGTGACCTACTGTGACAAACACGTATCATCACGGAAGTGTCTTCTTTTTGTTGTGTAGAAGCCCTCCGTGATTGAATCCCCCTCCGGCAGATCGCCGAAAAAGGCCCCAAGATGGGATCTCACGGGTACAAAAGGTTATGGCGGTGGAAAAGTGGTTTCGTGGCTCCCCTGGATGTTTTTTTAACTGTAACCCCCTGGATGTTTTAAGGGTATAAGAGTATATATAGGCGCAAGAATGAAGGAAATATGCCCTAGAGGCAATAATAAAGTTATTATTTATTTCCTTATATCATGATAAATGTTTATTATTCATGCTAGAATTGTATTAACCGGAAACATAATACATGTGTGAATACATAGACAAACAGAGTGTCACTAGTATGCCTCTACTTGACTAGCTCGTTAATCAAAGATGATTATGTTTCCTAGCCATAGACATAAGTTGTCATTTGATTAACGAGATCACCTCATTAGGAGAATGACGTGATTGACTTGACCCATTCCGTTAGCTTAGCACTCGATCGTTTAGTATGTTGCTATTGCTTTCTTCATGACTTATACATGTTCCTATGACTATGAGATTATGCAACTCCCGTTTACCGGAGGAACACTTTGTGTGCTACCAAAGGTCACAACGTAAATGGGTGATTATAAAGGTGCTCTACAGGTGTCTCCAAAGGTACTTGTCGGGTTGGCGTATTTCGAGATTAGGATTTGTCACTCTGATTGTCGGAGAGGTATCTCTGGGCCCACTCGGTAATGCACATCACTATAAGCCTTGCAAGCATTGTGACTAATGAGTTAGTTGCGGGATGATGTGTTACGGAACGAGTAAAGAGACTTGCCGGTAACGAGATTGAACTAGGTATCGAGATACCGACGATCAAATCTCGGGCAAGTAACATACCGGTGACAAAGGGAACAACGTATGTTGTTATGCGGTCTGACCGATAAAGATCTTCGTAGAATATGTGGGAGCCAATATGGGCATCCAGGTCCCGCTATTGGTTATTGACCGGAGACGTGTCTCGGTCATGTCTACATAGTTCTCGAACCCGTAGGGTCCGCACGCTTAACGTTACGATGACAGTTTTATTGAGTTTTGATGTACCGAAGGAGTTCGGAGTCCCAGATGAGATCGGGGACATGACGAGGAGTCTCGAAATGGCCGAGACGTAAAGATCGATATATTGGACGACTATATTCGGACTTCGGAAAGGTTCCGAGTGATTCGGGTATTTTTCAGAGTACCGGAGAGTTACGGGAATACGTATTGGGCCTTATTGGGCCATACGGGAAAGAAGGAAAAGGGCCTCAAGGGTGGCCGCACCCCTCCCCTTGGTCTGGTCCGAATTGGACTAGGGAAGGGGGGCGCCCCCTTCCTTCCTTCTCTTTTTCCCTTCCTCTTTTCCTATTCCATATGGGAGGTGGAATCGTACTAGGACTAGGGAGTTCTAGTAGGACTCCACACTTGGTGCGCCCCCTTCTAGGGCCGGCCTCCTCCTCCCTTGCTCCTTTATATATGGGGGCAGTGGGGCACCCCAGAGACACAACAATTGATCCTTGAGATCTCTTAGCCGTGTGCGGTGCCCCCCTCCACCATATTACACCTCGATAATACCGTTGCGGAGCTTAGGCGAAGCCCTGCGTCGGTGGAACATCATCATCGTCACCACGCCGTCGTGCTGACGAAACTCTCCCTCAACACTCGGCTGGATCGGAGTTCGAGGAACGTCATCGAGCTGAACGTGTGTAGAACTCGGAGGTGCCGTACGTTCGGTACTTGATCGGTCGGATCGTGAAGACGTACGACTACATCAACCGCGTTGTGATAACGCTTCCACTGTCGGTCTACGAGGGTACGTGGACAACACTCTCCCCTCTCGTTGCTATGCATCACCATGATCTTGTGTGTGCGTAGGAAATATTTTGAAATTACTACGTTCCCCAACAAAGAAGTAGGTTGATGGAGCTACGAGGGGCCCACGAGGGTGGGGGGCGCGCCCTCCTGCCTCGTGGCCGCCTCATTGCTTCCTTGACATCCACTCCAAGTCTCCTGGATTGCGTTTGTTCCAAAAAAGATCCTCGTGAAGATTTCGTTCCGTTTGGATTCTGTTTGATATTCCTTTTCTGCGGAACACTGAAATAGGCAAAAAATAGCAAATTGCACTGGGCCTTCGGTTAATAGGTTAGTCCCAAAAATAATATAAAAAGGTATATTAAAGCCCATTAAAGATCCAAAATAGATAATATAATAGCATGGAACAATAAAAAATTATAGATACGTTGGAGACGTATCACTTGGTTTTGATGACTACGTCATCTACATATGCCTCCACCGTCTTGCCGATTTGCTTTTCCAGGCATGTTTGAATCATGCGTTGGTAAGTGGCACCGGCATTCTTGAGCCCGAAAGGCATTGTGTTGAAGCAGAAAGGCCCATACGGGGTGATGAATGCTGTTGCGGCCTGGTCGGATTTCCTCATCTTAATTTGATGGTATCTGGAGTATGCGTCGAGGAAACACAGTGAATCGTGTCCAGCGGTTGCGTCAATAATCTGGTCAATGCAAGGTAGTGGGAAGGGGTCCTTGGGGCAGGCCTTATTGAGGTCTTTGAATTCGACACATAGGCGCCAAGATTTATCCTTCTTTGATACCATGACCAGGTTTACAAACCAGTCCGGATGTTTGATCTCTCTAATAAACCCGGCTTCGAGTAACTTGGCTAGCTCCTCCCCCATAGCCTGTCGCTTGGGTTCGGAAAATCGCCGCAATGTTTGCTTGACCGACTTGTATCCCTTCAGAATATTGATACTATGTTCGGCCAGCGCACGTGGGATTCCTGGCATATCCGAGGGGTGCCAAGAGAAGATGTCCCAGTTCTCGTGCAAGAACGCGCGTAATGCGGCGTCGACCATCGGGTCAAGTTGTGCCCCAATGGAAGCTGTTTTCTCGGGGTCCGTTCGGTGGACTTGAAATTTGACTATCTCGTCAGCTGGCTTGAAAGAGGTGGATTTAGGCCTTTTATCAAGAATTATGTAGTCCCTATCCACTGTGGAACGCAGAGTGGTGAGTTCCTCAGCCGCTAGGGCTTCGGACAGTGCCTCAAGAGCCAGGGATGCGGTTTTATTTTCCGCGTGGAGTGCTATGTCCGGATCACTGGAGATAGTGATAACGCCATTGGGCCCAGGCATTTTGAGCTTCATATACCCGTAATGAGGTATGGCTTGAAAGCGTGTGAATGCATCTCGCCCTAACAGGGCATGATATCCGCTGTTGAAAGGAGCCACCTGGAAGGTTATCTCTTCAGACCTATAGTTTTCTGGTGTGCCAAATACCACATCCAATTTAATTTTCCCTAAGCATCTTGCTTCCCTGCTGGGGATGATTCCTCTAAAGGACGTATTGCTCTGCTCAATGCGACTCCTGTCCATTTGCATTTTATTGAGTGTGTCCTCATAGATGAGGATCAGTCTGCTGCCACCGTCCATTAGCACTTTAGTGAGCCGAAAGCCGTCCACGATTGGGTTTAGGACCAGAGCGGCTGGTGCCCGGACTGAGCGGGATCTTGGTTCGTCATCGGCATTGATAGTAATCGCCATATCGTTCCAAGGGCTTATTGCTGCTACTTGGCAGACTTCGGCAAGGTCGCGAAGCACCCGTTTGCGCCGATTATTTGATGAGAAGGTCTCGAAGACTGTAAGTACTTCGGGATCGTCGTCCTCTGAAGAGTACTTTTCTGGGGTAGTGTTAGTGAGGATACCCTCACCGCTCTTGGCCACTTGCCGGAGTATCCAACATGCCCGTAGGTTGTGCGTTGGTTCGGTATTCGGTGTCATGTGTATTTGACATGGCCTATCGAGCCATTCCTCGAAGACAGATCTATGTCCCGTAAAGGCCTTGATTTTCTTGTCCACGGGATGATGATCAGGTGCCCCATGAGGGTGCATCCTTTTTGCTCGTCCGGGAGATGGCTTAAAGGCATGCGGTTCCCAGCGGGCTGTCTGAGTTTTCCAGGCACTTTCCATTACGCAGTATTTCTGTACTATGCATGCCAAATCTGCAAAGTGCAGTATGCGACGGTGATTGAGGGCATAAAGGATTCCCTCATCCGTACAGTTGTTGCAAAATACTTAAATTGTGTCATCGTCGCACCAGTCCTTTATCTTGTTTTTAATGAGGAATCTTGCCCAAAAGTGATGGACTATTTCCCGAGGCTGCTGCCGCAGGTACATTAGGTCGCATATGTTCGGAGGGCCGGAATTACTTGGAGAATATTTCTTGTGGTGGGTGGGCGGGCTTAAATTCGCACCCTGACCCACTGTGGAATCCGGAGTTTGACGAATTTCCGAGGCTGCAAGCCCAGGCTCCGGAATGTCCGGTGAATTCTCAGGCTTAACGTCTGATTGTGTTCGGAGGACAGGGAGTGTCCTCTTGAGGATGGGTATCCGGTTCTCTGGCTTCAGAAATCCGAACATAGTTGGTTCTCAACGTAGGAGAAGAGTTATTGTCAGCTTGTTCCTCCACAACCGCTACTTGATGGGTGATCGGTGAAGATTTGATTTCTCTTTGATCGGGTTTAAGCCCGATCCAATCATAGTCTGTTGAGACCCCCAGGGCGGTGATGCAATCTAGCAGCTCGTTCAAAGATGATAGATCTGCCGGATCCATCTTGTCGGAGTATACGAGGCTGATACGGAGAGGGTTTTTGGAAAATTTGAACGAAGGCTCTATATCTATCTATGCTTCATTCTTCTGAAGGTGGGTACCAACAAGGGGTAGTACAGGAATATTGACCTGTTGTCCATCGACTACGCCTTTCGGCCTGATCGACTTGGGGGTTGCCTTTGGCTTAACGGCCGAACGGGCACCCATGGTGAAGCCACCAAGCCGGAGGGTTTGCCCTGAAACTAGGGCTCCTCCGGAAGTGATGCTATCCTTGACGACAAGGCGAGCCATCGATCCTTCTGCCGACGCCACAGAGGAACTCTCAATGAAAGCACCAATGTTGGTGTCAAAATCGGCGGATCTCGTGTAGGGGGTCCCGAACTGTGCGTCTAAGGATCCAAGGTAACATGAGGTGGGGGACACAATGTTTACCCAGGTTCAGGCCCTCTTAATGGAGGTAATACCCTACTTCCTACTTGATTGACTTTGATGAGTATAGGGGTTACAAGAGTTGATCTACCTCGAGATCATAATGGCTAAACCCTAGATGTCTAGCCTGTATGATTATGATTGCCTCTATGGACTAAACCCTCCGGTTTATATAGACACCGGAGGGGGCTAGGGCTGTACAGAGTCGGTTTACAGAGAAAGGAATCTTCATATCCGCACGCCAAGCTTGCCTTCCACGCCAAGGAGAGTCCCATCTGGACTCGAGGGAAAGTCTTCCGTCTTGTATCTTCACGGCCCATCAGTCCAGCCCACGTCACACAGCCCGGACGCTCGAGGACCCCGTAATCCAGGACTCCCTCACTCGCCATCTTGCTGGATCAACAAGGCGGAGGATGTCACCGAGCTGAACGTGTGCTGAACGCGGAGGTGTCGTACGTTCGGTACTAGATCGGTTGGATTGCAAAGAAAGTTCGACTACATCAACCGCGTTGTGAAACGCTTTCGCTTATAGTCTACGAGGGTACGTAGACACACTCTCCCCTCTCATTGCTATGCATCTCCTAGATAGATCTTGCGTGTGCGTAGAATTTTTTTTGTTTTCCATACAACATTTTCCAAGAAGCACATCTGCAACGGCTTCTTCGTACACCGGAGCCGCTTTGTCCACACCCCCGGAGCCACCCCACCGACGCCCCCGTTGATGGCCTCTAATCCTCTTCATCGACACCATCCTCAACCCTACCGGAGCCACTTCACCGACACCATCCTCAAACCTACCGGAGCAGCTTCGCCGATACCATTCACAACCCTACCGGAGCCGCTTTGCCAACGCCCAAGTCCGCGGCCTCAGATCCGCTTCGACAACACCCTCGTCCAACCTACTGGAGTAGCTTCTGACGCAAGAGCCATGTGCTCGTGGTAAGAATATTTGGTGTCTTCAGGGCAACTCTCCTCTTCTTCTTCTGGAATGGCCTTGGCCTTCAAGGCAAGGTTGGGTGAGGCTTTCTATGACCAGACACGAGCTAGAGCATTGTCGGTGGTCTTGTTCATGATGTTCATGGCAATGAACTCATCCAACACTTCACTTGAAGACAAGGTGTGGAAATCCAGCCTTTGATGAATCACGGAGGACATGGCCTTGCTGAATGGCATGATGGCCTTGAGAAACTTGTGATTGATCCAATTGTCATCCGTATCCTTCCTCCCATGATCTTGGAGAGCAACCGCAAGAGTTGTCACCCTCCGGTAAAGATCACGAGGATCCTCATCTTCTAGCATCACAAATTAATCGGCCTCATCAAGGACCACCTCAAAGTTGGACCATTGGATGCTTGAGCTCCCCTTGTACAAAGATATGATCTATTTCCAACAATCCTTTGCACGAGTGAAGGGGCGCAAGTGAGATAGATCTTCGGGAGGAACCGCGGCTTGAAGGAGTAACAAAGCAGAGTGATTGTATTGATTGTCCGCCTCTTCTCTTGGGGTGAAATTGTTTGGATCATGCGGGTAGAAGACTTGCTCGATGACTCTCCAAAGAATTGTTGAGATGTGATTCAAATGAGACTTGATGCAAAAAACTGAATTAGCAAAATCACCCTTTACAAGCTTAGGAGGAGGACCAACATTGCTAATATGCGGTGTACGGACCGGTCCTCCATAGACCGAGGGAGGGGGAGCCGAGGCAAAGGTTCTGATAACCCACAAGTATATGGGATCATTTGTAGCCTTTTTCGACAAATAAGAGTGTCGAACCCAACGAGGAGCTAAAGGTAGAACAAATATTCCCTCAAGTTCAATAGACCACCGATACAACTATATGCACGCTTAACGTTTGCTTTACCTAGAACAAGAATAAAACTACAAGTACTTTGTAGGTGTGGATAGGTTTGCAAGATAATAAAGAACATGAAAATAAAAGTTAGGTGTTGTTTAAATAAAGAAACAATTAAGTTTAGTAAAACGAGTGTGGATTAGTGGTGGTAGGATTTGCGGAATTGTCCCTTAGCAATTACTACGTTGCTAGACGGATAGTAAGTTTTTACGTGGGAGAGGCCACTGCTAGCATGTTGTCCCTTACTTGGAATTCTATGCACTTATGATTGGAACTATTAGAAAGCATCCACAACTACTAAC
Organism: Triticum aestivum; assembly: GCF_018294505.1. Lineage (NCBI taxonomy): Eukaryota > Viridiplantae > Streptophyta > Magnoliopsida > Poales > Poaceae > Triticum > Triticum aestivum. The sequence continues at coordinate 187,125,702 of NC_057802.1, forward strand.
GTTCATTAAGGTAAAACCCAACCATAGCATTAAGCTATATATTGGTCCCCCTTCAATCCCGTATGTATCAATTTATATGTTTAGGCTGAAGCTGCTGTCACCCTTGCCCTCCAATGCATAGTCCTATCAACATACAACTAACCCTATGGTGTGATCCACACACGCACTAATATGATGGGCACCAAAGGACAGCAACATAACCACAAGAAAATTAAAACAACCATAGCAATTCACCAATTACCGATAGGACAACAAAAATCTACTCAGACATCATAGGATGGCAACATATCATTGGATAATAGCATGAAGCATAAAGCACCATGTTCAAGTAGAGGGTATAGCGGGTTGTGGGAGAGTGGACCACTGAATATAGATGGGGGAAGGTGATGAAGATGACGGAGTTGTTGGAGTAGATCGCCGTCACACGATGATTGCCCCAGCGGCGTTCCGGCGCCACCGGGAGAGAGGTGGAGAGAGCCCCCTCCTTCTTGTTCTTCCTTGGCCTCCCCCTAGATGAGAGGAGAGTTTCCCCTCTGGTCCATGGCCTCCAGGGCGGCGGAGGGGTGGGGTCCCCTTTGAGATTGGATCTCCCTCTATGTTATCTTCTGTTTCGCATTCCTGTTTTCTGGCCGAACACCATTTCTTATATTCCCAGAGATCCGTAACTCCGATTGCGCTGAGATTTTAACACAATTTTTTTCCGGATATAAGCTTCCTGGCACCCGAAGTAGAGCTCCAACAGGCGTACGAGGAGGACACAACCCACCACCACGCGCCTGGGCTGCCTGGCACACCCAAGTGTCTTGTGGTGGCTGTGGCCCCTCGTTTGCGATGATTCCACCTCCCAAAAATCACAAATATTGCAAAGTAATTCTCTGTAAATTTTTATCGCGTTTGGACTTCGTTTGATATCGATATTCTGCGAAACAAAAAACATGCAACAAACAGGAACTAGCACTGGGCACTGGATCAATAGATTAGTCCAATAAATCATATAAATTGTTGCCAAAAGTATGTAGAAGTTGCATAATATTGGCATGGAACAATCAAAAATTATAGATACGACGGAGATGTATCAGCATCCCCAAGCTTAATTCCTTCTCGTCCTCGAGTAGGTAAATGATAAAAAAATTGATGTGGAATGCTACCTAGCATAATCTTGATTATATATCTAATCATGGCATCAATATTAAGACACGAGTGATTCAAAGCAATAATCTATAATTTGACATAAAGAAATCAATACTCAGGCATCCCAACAAACAATCATGCCTTTCAAAAATCCATGATAAAGAATGCTATCCCTACAAAATCATAAAGTCTTGTCATGCTCCATCTTCTTAACACAAAGTATTTATCATGTACTACCCCGGTGTCAGCCAAGCAATTGGTTTATACTTTTTAACATGCTTCAGCCTTTTCAACCCTCACGCAATACATGAGCGCAAGCCATGGATATAGCACTATGGGTGCAATAGAGTATGATGATAGGGGTAAATATTGAGAAGACAAAAAGATAAGAAAATCTCACATCGACGCAGCTAATCAATGGGCTATGGAGATGCCCATTGATTGATATCAACGCAAGGAGTACGGATTGCCATGCAATGGATACACTAAGAGTTATAAGTGTATGAAAGCTCAACATGAAAACTAAGTGGGTGTGCCTCAAACTCTATAATGAAAAATTCCCACTAGTATATGAAAGTGACAACATAGGAGACTCTCTATATGAAAAACATGGTGCTATTTTGAAGCACAAGTGTGGTATTTGCATGCCCCTTATCTCTTTTCCCTTATTTTTTTTCTTTTCTTTTTCTTTTATTTTTTTATTTTTTTTTCTTGGGCTCTTTTTGGCCTCACTTTTTCTCTTTTTTCTTTTTTATATTTGTCCAGAACCTCATCCTGACTTGTGGGGGAATCATAGTTTCCATCATCCTTTCCTCACTGCGACATGCTCTAATAATGAATAATGATGATCATCACACTTCTATTTACTTACAACTCAAAATAAATAAAAATTACAACTCGATACCTAGAACAAACTATGACTCTATATGAATGCCTCTGGTAGTGTACCAGGATGTGCAATGATCTAGCGTAGCAGAGATATCAAAAAACGGACAAGCCATGGAAATATCAAGTTAGCTATCTTACGATCATGCAAAGCAATATGACAATGAATGCTCAAGTCATCAAAACGGAAGCGGTGGAAATTGCATGGCAATATATCTCGGAATGGCTATGGAAAGGCCATAATAGGTAGGTATGGTGGTTGTTTTGAGGAAGATATAATAAGGCTTATGTGTGATAGAGCGTATCATATCACGGGGTTTGTATACACCGGCGAAGTTTGCACCGACTCCCGAGGTGAGAAAGGGCAATGCATGGTACCGTAGAGGCTAGCAAATTGCGGAAAGGTAAGAGTGTGTATAATCCATGGACCCACATTAGTCATAAATTATTGCAAAAGTTTATTAGCCCTCGAAGCAAAGTACTACTATGCATGCCCCTAGGGGGAGGTTGGTAGGAGTTAACCATCGCGAGCCCCGACCTCTACACAAAGGAAGACAATCAATAATAAATCATGCTCCAGTGTCATAGCATAACGAGAGACTATACGTGCATGCTTAGGGAATCACAAACCTTAACACCAATATCTTACTAAACATGATCATCCACTAGTACCTCCCACATATTATCATCTCTATATCGCAAAACTATTGCAAGGAATCAAACATATCATATTCAGTGACCCACAAGTTTTATGTAGGATTTCATGACTTACCATGCAAATGACCAATTCCTGTTGACTCTCTAAATAGATATAAGTGAAGCATGAGAGTTTAATTATTTCTACAAAAGATCATGCTCTTAAAAAATATAAGTGAAGCAAAAGAGCATTTTACAAATAATAATTTTCCATGTGAAGAGAAATAGGCAATCCAAACTTCAAATGATATAAGTGAAGCACATGAAGCATTCCATAAATCCAAACTCAAAAGATATAAGTGAAGTGCAATGAGCATTCTATAAATCAACCATGGATTATCTCATACTAGCATGGTGCATAAAAGAAAATTGAAAACCAAACACAAAAGACGCTCCAAGATTTATGCATATCACGTGAACGAAACGAAGATGAAAACATACCGATACTTGTTGAAGAAAGATGGGATGCCATCCGGGGCATCCCCGAGCTTAGATGCTTGAGTCTCCTTGAATATTTACTTGGGGTGCCTTGGGCATCCCCAAGCTTGAACTCTTGCCTCTCCTCCTTCTCCTCATATCGATAACTCCTCGATCTTTGAACACTTCATCCACGCAAAACTCAACAGAAAGCTCAGTGAGATCCGTTAGTATAATAATGCAAATCACTACTTTAAGTACTGTTGCAAACCAATTCATATTTTGTTTTTGCATTGTAGCTACTGTATTATAACTTCTCCATGGGTTATACCACCGATAGAATCGATAGTTTCATCAAAACAAGCAACACAATGCATCAAAAACAGAATATGTATTAAACAGGACTGCCCGTAGCAATCTCAACATCTACCATGCTTCTATAATTCCAAACATTCTGAAAAATTAAGACAAAATAAAAAATTTGCATAGAAATATTGTGTAAATTTTCCGAAACTTTTGTCGTTCCAGTAAAAAATGTAAAATGGCGCACTACGGCCAAAGTTTCTGTTTGTGCACCGCACATACTAACAAGCAATCTAATCATCCTAAAGGCAAATCTTGGCACATTATTTTTATAATACGATGGATTTGTACAAGGGGATAATTATTTTTGTGAGAAACTTCATGAAAAATTCTACATTGTTTCCATGAGCATGAACACAAGTGTTCAAGGTCGACCCTCACTTCTCCAATTCATAACCTTCCAATCGCTTCTCTTTTTGGAAAAGTTTTTTAAGACTTTCATGCCAGACATTTCCTCTAAACAGTAGAGAAGGAATTAGAATCCAGTAATAGACTCCATGTCATTATGCAAAAAAAGCAAAGTATCAGAAGCAAGAAAAGCAAGTATCTACCGGCGATATATTCATTCGAGTATCAACCGGCATCAACCAGTTGTCAAACTCCAAATATTTCGTTCGCGGGCATATCCGATTTTTGGACACTTGCTGCATCCCTTTTCTTGCTGCCCTCGTTATCCACACATCTGGTCAGAGGACCGACCTGGGTTTTCACGAGCATAGGCGGGTCCTGGAGTTCCCCTCTATATTTTTTGTTTTAAAACTTTATAAAAGCACACAACATAAATAAATAACTCTCTAAAACTTCCGGTTTGTCTCCCTGGCAGCGCTTTCTTTAAAGCCATTAAGCTAGGCATAAAGTGCTCAAGTAATGGATCCACCCGGATCCCAAGGTATATCAAAGCCAATTTTAATTAACAATGACTTGGAATTTAGTAGTGATCACAAAGCGATATATATATCATGCAATCACGAAGTCTAACTCTCTTCATATGCGTCGGCATGTCATAAAAGAACAATTCATGCACATCAAGTAAATGCCAATACATAGCATAAGCAGTTTCTTGCAATTTATCATGTTGGAAACGTAGAGAGGTGGAGATGTAGTTCCTCTCTCATAATAATTGCAAGTAGGAGTAGCAAGCACATGCATATTATATTCATCAAAATCATCATGTGCAATAGTAAAAGGCAACCCAACAATGTAATCCTTATTAAGTGTGAACTTCTCTGATATAGTGTAGTTGGGAGAATTCAAAAAGATAATAGGACTATCATGTTTGGGTGCAATAGCAACAATTTCATTCTTAACATAAGGAACTATAGCAAGTTTGTCTCCATAAGCATAATTCAGATTGGCATCTTGGCCATAAGCATAGCAAGCATCAAGTTCATCAAAAAGGGATATTTCAAATGAATCCACGGGATCATAGCAATTATCATAGCATTCATCCTTCGGTAAGAATGAAGAGACATTAAACAATGTATGAGATGAAGAGTTACTCTCATTAGAAGGTGGATGTCATGGGTTGGGTGCGACATATGCCAATGGATGGCTTATCATGGTGGGAGCGAGTAGAACGTCGCCGGTGCCTGGAAGCGGGATGAGGCGTAGACACGAACGCCGGCGCACTTTACCCAGGTTCGGGGCTCTCCTAGGAGATAACACCCCTAGTCCTGCTCTGCGGGGTCTCCGCATGATCACTAAGGCACTAGTGAATACAATGATGCTCCTCGAGCTGTATGCTAGAGGTAGAAGAAGGCAAGGCTTGCTCTCTTCTCCCCCTAGGTGTGAGTCTAATTCTAACAGGTTCGAACCCTTTGCATGGGTGCCCTGGGGGGTTTATATAGGCCTACCCTCCAGGGGTACAATGGTAATATGGCTGGGTGTAGGACCCGGCTGTCAGTCTCTCTGGTCACCGGCTTCTCCGCCGGCTGCCGGGGCCCGCCGCCTGGTGGGTCCCGCCGTCTGGTCTGGTACGAAGCGGACAGGCCGCTCCCGCCGCTCGCGGGTCTTGCCGGCTGCTGATTACTGTAGCCGTGATGCTAATGACGCAGGCTTGGTCAGGGGAGCATGGCTACAGTCCCGCCGCCTGGTGGGAGATCACTGTAGCCACTCCGGGTCTTATCTGATTAATGGTGCACGGGCCCCGAGGAAGGAACGGGCCGCCTGCTAGGAGCCGGCCTCCCTCGGGTCCGACTGGTGAGGCTTCCGCCGTCTTCCGGGCTCTCACTGCCTGGTAGGGCCCGCCGCCTGCAGGCCATACCGACAGGTCGTCGTGGGAACAGGGCTCCGCCTGCCAGCAGTGACGTCAGGGGTGGAGTGGCAACAGTGCCGCGTCGGGCGGAGATCTCCGCCTGTACGGAGTACTGTGGCCACGCCCGGCCCTGGATACGGGGGTGATGGGCTACATTGTAGCCTCACCCTGTCTTGTCTTCTTAATGGGGGTGCAGACTTTGAGGGCGCCATGGGCCGACTGCTAGGAGTCGGCCTCTCTGGAGGCCGCCTGCTAGGAGTCGGCCCATCTTGGAGCCGCCTTCCTGAGCATGGCCGTCTTCTGGCAGTCGGTCGTTCAGCCAGCCGGCCACCAGAAGGCGGCGCTTCATTTTGATGTCTTGAGGGGCGCAGCCGGCCCGATGTTTTGAAAGGTTCTGGGACTCGGGTTAGGCTACCCGTGGCCCATTACTCCGACAGTAGTCCCCGAAGCTGGTGAGGTGCCACGGCTGAAGAGCCGAGGGGCCTCAATAGTTTCCTCCTCCGGGTGCTCTGGAAGGAAGCTTCATCCGACTCCTGGCAAGCCGGCTGGCAGGAGTCGGCCGCGTCCAGTCGGATTTGTCTGAAACTTCGAACGCCACGGCGGGAACTGGGTGGCGTGCTAGCTAAGCTTCTTGGCCCACCACCCGTCATGGGCGCGCCACGTGGCGTCAGCCAGCCGGGCCAGCCTGCAAGCCCACGCGCGTGATGGGACGTGACTGCAGGCTGGGCCTGCCACCACCGAGCCTCGGCATGCGAGCGGATCCGCTGCGGCCGAGGCGGGAGGTTGAGGTTCCCCGTGGAGTTACTGCGCGCAGTAACTCGCGCGATAAAGGTGGGAACGTGGGGTCATGGGCACAGTTAATCCCACGATCCCACGCCCGCCCCCTCGGCTTCATAGCCCGTAGGCTATAAGTAGGGGGAGGAGAGGGAGCGGTGGAGCACGCGCGCCCCCTCACCCCGCTCTTGCCTCCTTCTTCCTCTCGCCGCAGCGCCCCCGAGCCATGCCGGAGCGCTGCCGTAGCTCGTCTTTGTCGAGTCCGTCCGCCCCGAGCCCTCTTTGCCCTGCTCCATCCTCAGCTCCCCCGCCGCGCCCTTCTCTTCGTCGAGCTTTCCATGGCGCGCGAGCAAGGAGGAGACTGGGACGGGTCGAACGTCAATGAAGACCATATCACCTTCCTTCGCGAGATGTGGCGTCTCCCCGGCGAGGGCTACGTGAAGGCGTGCGTGCCGCTGGAGGGAGAGATCTCGCTGGCGTCGGGGGAGGGCGAGCGGGTCGTCTTCCGCTCGCACTTCATCCGCGGCTTCGGCCTGCCAGCGAGTGGCTTTCTCCGCTCGTTTCTTGAGTTTTATCACGTCCAGCCTCATCACATCACGCCCAACACCGTGATGCTCCTGGCCGCCTTTGTCACAATGTGCGAAGGCTATCTCGGCATCCTCCCCACCATCGAGCAATGGGGAGCATTCTTCTACACCAAGCTAGGCACCTCCATCCGGGAGGTGGCTACCCAGTGTGGTGCCTTTGTCGCGGTTCGCCGGCCGTCGCCGAAGAACGCCTTCCCCACCATCAAGCTGCCACAGTCGGTCAAGATGTGGCAGCAATCTTACTTCTACGTGGAGAACGTGGACCCGGCCATCGACTTCATCAACCTGCCGGCTTATGAAGCCGGCCCGCCGGCCGAGCCTCGGGCCAGCTGGGGATACAAGCCGAAGCCGGTATCAGCAGACGGCGCCGCCGCCATCCAACGACTCCGGGAGTTGACCAACACCGAAGGCCTCAAGGCGTCCGACTTGTTGGCTGCCTTCATCGTGCACCGGGTTCTCCCGCTCCAAGGCCAGCCTCACCTGATCAGCCGGATGAGCGGGCATCGCGACCCGTGCCGACTGAGTACCAAGGAGATGCCGGTTGCCGAGGTCGCAAACTTGGTGAACGAGATCTCCGGCCTCAAGCTGGAGGGGTCTTGGCGCTTCGGCAAGCGGCCATACTCCCGCGCTGGCCCGCCGCCTGCGGTAAGTTTTTCAATGCTTCTTTTTGATACTCGTCTTAGTCTCGATCTTGGTCTTGATCAGCCGGCCTCTCACCACTTGAAACAGATCTATATGTCGGAAGAGACGGCCACCATCGTAGGGGCGGGTGGCGACTACGAACTGGACCGGGCGGTGAGTGACGTGGACGACCCCAACTTGGGGGCGGCCGCCTTGGAGGACACCGCGACAGGCGGCGTCTACGAAGCAGGCGGCTCCAAAGAAGGCGGCATCGAGACCTGGCCTGATGATGAGGAGGAGGAAGAAGAGCCGCGCCCCACCGGGAGTAGGACTCCCTCCCTTTCCTTATTGGATTAGGAGAAGGGTGAAAGAGGAGAGAGAGGAAGGAAAGGGGGGGCGTCGCCCCCCCTCCTTGTCCAATTCGGACTAGAGGGGAGGGGGTGCGCGGCCTGCCCTAGCCGCCTCTCCTCTTCTCCACTAAGGCCCATGTAGGCCCATTAAACCCCCGGGGGGTTCCGGTAACCTCCTGGTACTCCGGTATATATCCGATAACCCCCGGAACCATTCCGGTGTCCGCATATAGTCGTCCAATATATCAATCTTCATGTCTCAACCATTTCGAGACTCCTCGTCATGTCCATGATCACATCCGGGACTCCGAACTACCTACAGTACATCAAAACATATAAACTCATAATATAACTGTCATCGAAACTTTAAGCGTGCGGACCCTACGGGTTCGAGAACTATGTAGACATTACCGAGACACGTCTCCGGTCAATAACCAATAGCGGAACCTGGATGCTCATATTGGCTCCCACATATTCTACGAAGATCTTTATCGGTCAAACGGCATAACAACATACGTTGTTCCCTTTGTCATCGGTATGTTATTTGCCCGAGATTCGATCGTCGGTATCTCAATACCTAGTTCAATCACGTTACCGGCAAGTCTCTTTACTCGTTCCGTAATACATCATCTCGCAACTAACTCATTAGTTACAATGCTTGCAAGGCTTAAGTGATCTACATTACCGAGTGGGCCCAGAGATACCTCTCCGACAATTGGGGTGACAAATCCTAATCTCGAAATAGGCCAACCCAACAAGTACCTTTGGAGACACCTGTAGAGCACCTTTATAATCATCCAGTTACGTTGTGACGTTTGGTAGCACACAAAGTGTTCCTCCGGTAAATGGGAGTTGCATAATCTCATAGTCATAGGAACATGTTTATTATTTATTTCCTTATATCATGATAAATGTTTATTATTCATGCTAGAATTGTATTAACCGGAAAAATAATACTTGTGTGAATACATAGACAAACAGAGTGTCACTAGTATGCCTCTACTTGACTAGCTCGTTGATCAAAGATGGTTATGTTTCCTAGCCATTGACATGAGTTGTCATTTGATTAACGGGATCAAATCATTAGGAGAATGATGTGATTGACTTGACCCATTCCGTTAGCTTAGCACTCGATCGTTTAGTATGTTGCTATTGCTTTCTTCATGACTTATACATGTTCCTATGACTATGAGATTATGCAACTCCCGTTTACCGGAGGAACACTTTGTGTGCTACCAAATGTCATAACGTAACTGGGTGATTATAAAGGTGCTCTACATGTGTCTCCAAAGGTACTTGTTGGGTTGGCGTATTTCGAGATTATGATTTGTCACCCCGATTGTCGGAGAGGTATCTCTGGGCCCACTCGTCAATGCACATCACTTAAGCCTTGCAAGCATTGCAACTAATGAGTTAGTTGCGAGATGATGTATTACGGAACGAGTAAAGAGACTTGCCGGTAACGAGATTGAACTAGGTATTGAGATACCGACGATCGAATCTCGGGCAAGTAACATACCAATGACAAAGGGAACAACGTATGCTGTTATGCGGTTTGACCGATAAAGATCTTCTTTAAATATGTGGGAGCCAATATGAGCATCTAGGTTCCGCTATTGGTTATTGACCGGAGACGTGTCTCGGTAATTTCTACATAGTTCTCGAACCCGTAGGGTCCGCACGCTTAAAGTTTCGATGACAGTTATATTATGAGTTTATATGTTTTGATATACCGAAGGTAGTTCGGAGTCCCAGATGTGATCACGGACATGACGAGGAGTCTCGAAATGGTCGAGACATGAAGATTGATATATTGGACGACTATATGCGGACACCGGAATGGTTCCGGGGTTTATCGGATATATACCGGAGTACCGGGAGGTTACCGGAACCCCCCCGGGGGTTTAATGGGCCTACATGGGCCTTAGTGGAGAAGAGGAGAGGCGGCTAAGGCAGGCCGCGCACCCCCTCCCCCTCTAGTCCGAATTGGACAAGGAGGGGGCGGCGCCCCCCTTTCCTTCCTCTCTCTCTCCTCTTTCACCCTTCTCCTAATCCAACAAGGAAAGGGAGGGAGTCCTACTCCCGGTGGGAGTAGGACTCCTCCTGGCCAGCCGCCTCTCCCCCCCCCTTGCTCCTTTATATACGGGGGCAAGGGGCACCCCATAGACACAACAATTGATCATTGATCTTTTAGCCGTGTGCGGTGCCCCCCTCCACCATAGTCCACCTCGATAATATCGTCGCGGTGCTTAGGCGAAGCCCTGCGTCGGTAGAACATCATCATCGTCACCACGCTGTCGTGCTGACGAAACTCTCCCTCAACACTCGGCTGGATCGGAGTTCGAGGGACGTCATCGGGCTGAACATGTGCTGAACTCGGAGGTGTCGTGCGTTCGGTACTTGATCGGTCGGATCATGAAGACATGCGACTACATCAACCGCGTTGTGCTAACGCTTCCGCTTTCGGTCTATGAGGGTACGTGGACAACATTCTCCCCTCTCGTTGCTATGCATCACCATGATCTTGCGTGTGCGTAGGAATTTTTTTGAAATTACTACGTTCCCCAACAGTGGTATCAGAGCCAGGTTTTTATGCGTAGATGTCATTTGCACGAGTAGAACACAAGTGAGTTGTGGGCGATATAAGTCATACTGCTTACCAGCATGTCATACTTTGGTTCGGCGGTATTGTTGGATGAAGAGGCCCGGACCGACATTACGTGTACACTTACGCGAGACTGGTTCTACCGACGTGCTTTGCACACAGGTGGCTGGAGGGTGTTAGTTTCTCCAACTTTAGTTGAACCGAGTGTGGCTACGCCCGGTCCTTGCGAAGGTTAAAACATCACCAACTTGACAAACTATCGTTGTGGTTTTTGATGCATAGGTAAGAACGGTTCTTGCTCAGCCCGTAGCAGCCACGTAAAATTTGCAACAACAAAGTAGAGGACGTCTAACTTGTTTTTGCAGGGCATGTTGTGATGTGATATGGTCAAGGCATGATGCTAAATTTTATTGTATGAGATGATCATGTTTTTGTAACCGAGTTATCGGCAACTCGCAGGAGCCATATGGTTGTCGCTTTATTGTATGCAATGCAATCGCCCTGTAATGCTTTACTTTATCACTAAGCGGTAGCGATAGTCGTAGAAGCATAAGATTGGCGAGACGACAACGATGCTACGATGGAGATCAAGGTGTCGCGCCGGTGACGATGGTGATCATGACGGTGCTTCGGAGATGGAGATCACAAGCACAAGATGATGATGGCCATATCATATCACTTATATTGATTGCATGTGATGTTTATCTTTTATGCATCTTATCTTGCTTTGATTGACGGTAGCATTATAAGATGATCTCTCACTAAATTATCAAAGTATAAGTGTTCTCCCTGAGTATGCACCGTTGCGAAAGTTCTTCGTGCTGAGACACCACGTGATGATCGGGTGTGATAGGCTCTACGTTCAAATACAACGGGTGCAAAACAGTTGCACACGCGGAATACTCAGGTTAAACTTGACGAGCCTAGCATATAACAGATATGGCCTCGGAACACGGAGACCGAAAGGTCGAGCGTGAATCATATAGTAGATATGATCAACATAGTGATGTTCACCATTGAAACTACTCCATCTCACGTGATGATCGGACATGGTTTAGTTGATTTGGATCACGTGATCACTTAGAGGATTAGAGGGATGTCTATCTAAGTGGGGGTTCTTAAGTAATATGATTAATTGAACTTAAATTTATCATGAACTTAGTACCTGATAGTATTTTGCTTGTCTATGTTGATTGTAGATAGATGGCCCGTGCTGTTGTTCCGTTGAATTTTAATGCGTTCCTTGAGAAAGCAAAGTTGAAAGATGATGGTAGCAATTACACGGACTGGGTCCGTAACTTGAGGATTATCCTCATTGCTGCACAGAAGAATTACGTCCTGGAAGCACCGCTAGGTGCCAGACCTGCTGCACGAGAAACACCAGATGTTATGAACGTCTGGCAGAGCAAAGCTGATGACTACTCGATAGTTCAGTGTGCCATGCTTTACGGCTTTGAACCGGGACTTCAACGACGTTTTGAACGTCATGGAGCATATGAGATGTTCCAAGAGTTGAAGTTAATATTTCAAGCAAATGCCCGGATTGAGAGATATTAAGTCTCCAATAAGTTCTACAGCTGCAAGATGGAGGAGAATAGTTCTATCAGTGAGCATATACTCAAAATGTCTGGGTATAACAATCACTTGATTCAACTGGGAGTTAATCTTCTGGATGATAGCGTCATTGACAGAATTCTTCAATCACTGCCACCAAGCTACAAGAGCTTCGTGATGAACTATAACATGCAAGGGATGGATAAGACAATTCCCGAGCTCTTCGCAATGCTAAAAGCTGCGGAGGTAGAAATCTAGAAGGAGCATCAAGTGTTGATGGTCAATAAGACCACCAGTTTCAAGAAAAAGGGCAAAGGGAAGAAGAAGGGGAACATCAAGAAGAACAGCAAACAAGTTGCTGCTCAAGAGAAGAAACCCAAGTCTGGACCTAAGCTTGAGACTAAGTGCTTCTACTGCAAGCAGACTGGTCACTGGAAGCGGGACTGCCCCAAGTATTTGGCGGATAAGAAGGATGGCAAGGGGAACAAAGGTATATGTGATATACATGTTATTGATGTGTACCTTACTAATGCTTGCAGTAGCACCTGGGTATTTGATACTGGTTCTGTTGCTAATATTTGCAACTCGAAACAGGGACTACGGATTAAGCGAAGATTGGCTAAGGACGAGGTGACGACGCGCGTGGGAAATGGTTCCAAAGTCGATGTGATTGCGGTCGGCACGCTACCTTTACATCTACCTTTGGGATTAGTTTTAGATCTGAATAATTATTATTTGGTGCCAGCGTTGAGCATGAACATTATATCTGGATCTTGTTTGATGCGAGACAGTTATTCATTTAAATCAGAGAATAATGGTTGTTCTATATATATGAGTAATATCTTTTATGGTCATGCACCCTTGAAGAGTGGTCTATTTTTGTTGAATCCCGATAGTAGTGATACACATATTCATAATATTGAAGCCAAAAGATGCAGAGTTGATACTGATAGTGCGACTTATTTGTGGCACTGCCGTTTAGGTCATATCGGTGTAAAGCGCATGAAGAAACTCCATACTGATGGACTTTTGGAACCACTTGATTATGAATCACTTGGTACTTGCGAACCGTGCCTCATGGGCAAGATGACTAAAACACCGTTCTCCGGAACTATGGAGCGAGCAACAGATTTGTTGGAAATCATACATACAGATGTATGTGGTCCGATGAATGTTGAGGCTCGCGGCGGATATCGTTATTTTCTCACCTTCACAGATGATTTGAGCAGATATGGGTATATCTACTTAATGAAACATAAGTCTGAAACATTTGAAAAGTTCAAAGAATTTCAGAGTGAAGTTGAAAATCATCGTAACAAGAAAATAAAGTTTCTACGATCTGATCGTGGAGGAGAATATTTGAGTTACGAGTTTCGTCTTCATTTGAAACAATGCGGAATAGTTTCGCAACTCACGCCACCCGGAACACCACAGCATAATGGTGTGTCCGAACGTCGTAATCGTACTTTACTAGATATGGTGCGATCTATGATGTCTCTTACTGATTTACCGCTATCGTTTTGGGGTTATGCTCTAGAGACGGCTGCATTCACGTTAAATAGGAAACCATTGAGATCCGTTGAGACGACGCCTTATGAACTGTGGTTTGGCAAGAAACCAAAGTTGTCATTTCTTAAAGTTTGGGGCTGCGATGCTTATGTGAAAAAGCTTCAACCTGATAAGCTCGAACCCAAATCGGAGAAATGTGTCTTCATACGATACCCAAAAGAGACTGTTGGATACACCTTCTATCACAGATCCGAAGGCAAGACTTTTGTTGCTAAATTTGGAATCTTTCTAGAGAAGGAGTTTCTCTCGAAAGAAGTGAGTGGGAGGAAAGTAGAACTTATGAGGTAACTGTACCTGCTCCCTTATTGGAAAGTAGTTCATCACAGAAACCGGTTTCTGCAACACCTACACCAATTAGTGAGGAAGTTAATGATGATGATCATGAAACTTCAGATCAAGTTGTTACTGAACCTCGTAGGTCAACCAGAGTAAGATCCGCACCAGAGTGGTACGGTAATCCTGTTCTGGAGGTTATGTTACTGGACCATGACGAACCTACGAACTATGAAGAAGCGATGGTGAGCCCAGATTCTGCAAAATGGCTTGAGGCCATGAAATCTGAGATGGGATCCATGTATGAGAACAAAGTATGGACTTTGGTTGACTTGCCCAATGATCGGCAAGCCATCGAGAATAAATGGATCTTCAAGAAGAAGACTGACGCTGACGGTAATGTTACTGTCTATAAAGCTCGACTTGTTGCAAAAGGTTTTCGACAAGTTCAAGGGATTGACTACGATGAGACTTTCTCACCCGTAGCGATGCTTAAGTCTGTCCGAATCATGTTAGCAATTGCCGTATTTTATGATTATGAAATTTGGCAAATGGATGTCAAAACTGCATTCCTGAATGGATTTCTGGGAGAAGAGTTGGTATGATGCAACCAGAAGGTTTTGTCGATCCAAAAGGAGCTAACAAAGTGTGCAAGCTCCAGCGATTCATTTATGGACGGGTGCAAGCCTCTCGGAGTTGGAATAAATGCTTTGATAGTGTGATCAAAGCATTTGGTTTTATACAGACTTTTGGAGAAGCCTGTATTTACAAGAAAGTGAGTGGGAGCTCTGTACATTTCTGATATTATATGTGGATGACATATTGCTGATTGGAAATGATATAGAATTTCTGGATAGCATAACGGGATACTTGAATAAGAGTTTTTCAATGAAGGACCTCGGTGAAGCTGCTTATATATTGGGCATTAAGATCTATAGAGATAGATCGAGACGCTTAATTGGACTTTCACAAAGCACATACCTTGACAAAGTTTTGAAGAAGTTCAAAATGGATCAAGGAAAGAAAGGGTTCTTGCTTGTGTTACAAGGTGTGAAGTTGAGTAAGACTCAATGCCCGACCACTGCAGAAGATAGAGAGAAGATGAAAGATGTTCCCTATGCTTCAGCCATAGGCTCTATCATGTATGCAATGCTATGTACCAGACCTGATGTGTGCCTTGCTATAAGTTTAGCAGGGAGGTACCAAAGTAATCCAGGAGTGGATCACTAGACAGCGGTCAAGAACATCCTGAAATACCTGAAAAGGACTAAGGATATGTTTCTCATTTATGGAGGTGACAAAGAGCTAGTCATAAATGGTTACGTCGATGCAAGCTTTGACACTGATCTGGACGATTCTAAATCGCAAACCGGATACGTGTTTACATTGAACGGTGGAGCTGTCAGTTGGTGCAGTTCTAAACAAAGCGCTGTGGCGGGATCTACGTGTGAAGCGGAGTACATAGCTGCTTCGGAAGCAGCAAATGAAGGAGTCTGGATGAAGGAGTTCATATCCGATCTAGGTGTCATACCTAGTGCATCGGGTCCAATGACAATCTTTTGTGACAACACTGGTGCAATTGCCTTGGCAAAGGAATCCAGATTTCACAAGAGAACCAAGCACATCAAGAGATGCTTCAATTCCATCCGGGATCTAGTCCAGGTGGGAGACATAGAAATTTGCAAAATACATACGGATTTGAATGTCGTAGATCCGTTGACTAAGCCTCTTCCACGAGCAAAACATGATCAGCACCAAGGCTCCATGGGTGTTAGAATCATACTAGATTATTGACTCTAGTGCAAGTGGGAGACTGAAGGAAATATGCCCTAGAGGCAATAATAAAGTTATTATTTATTTCCTTATATCATGATAAATGTTTATTATTCATGCTAGAATTGTATTAACCGGAAACATAATACTTGTGTGAATACATAGACAAACAGAGTGTCACTAGTACGCCTCTACTTGACTAGCTCGTTGATCAAAGATGGTTATGTTTCCTAGCCATTGACATGAGTTGTCATTTGATTAACGGGATCACATCATTAGGAGAATGATGTGATTGACTTGACCCATTCCGTTAGCTTAGCACTCGATCGTTTAGTATGTTGCTATTGCTTTCTTCATGACTTATACATGTTCCTATGACTATGAGATTATGCAACTCCCGTTTACCGGAGGAACACTTTGTGTGCTACCAAACGTCACAACGTAACTGGGTGATTATAAAGGTGCTCTACAGGTGTCTCCAAAGGTACTTGTTGGGTTGGCGTATTTCGAGATTAGGATTTGTCAACCCGATTGTCGGAGAGGTATCTCTGGGCCCACTCGGTAATGCACATCACTTAAGCCTTGCAAGCATTGCAACTAATGAGTTAGTTGCGAGATGATGTATTACGTAACGAGTAAAGAGACTTGCCGGTAACGAGATTGAACTAGGTATTGAGATACCGACGATCGAATCTCGGGCAAGTAACATACCGATGACAAAGGGAACAACGTATGTTGTTATGCGGTTTGACCGATAAAGATCTTCGTAGAATATGTGGGAGCCAATATGAGCATCCAGGTTCCGCTATTGGTTATTGATCGGAGACGTGTCTCCGTCATGTCTACATAGTTCTCGAACCCGTAGGGTCCGCACGCTTAAAGTTTCGATGACAGTTATATTAAGAGTTTATATGTTTTGATGTACTGAAGGTAGTTCGGAGTCCCGGATGTGATCACGGACATGATGAGGAGTCTCGAAATGGTCGAGACATGAAGATTGATATATTGGACGACTATATTCGGACACCGGAATGGTTCCGGGGGTTATCGGATATATACCAGAGTACCGGGAGGTTACCGGAACCCCCTTGGGGGTTTAATGGGCCTACATGGGCCTTAGTGGAGAAGAGGAGAGGCGGCTAGGGCAGGCCGCGCACCCCCTCCCCCTCTAGTCCGAATTGGACAAGGAGGGGGGCGGCGCCCCCCCCCCCACCTTTCCTTCCTCTCTCTCTCCTCTTTCCCCCTTCTCCTAATCTAACAAGGAAAGGGAGGGAGTCCCACTCCCGGTGGGAGTAGGACTCCTCCCGGCGCGCCTCCTCCTAGCCGGCCGCCTCTCCCCCCTTGCTCCTTTATATACGGGGGCAGGGGGCACCCCATAGACACAACAATTGATCATTGATCTTTTAGCCGTGTGCAGTGCCCTCCTCCACCATGGTCCACCTCGATAATATCGTAGCGGTGCTTAGGCGAAGCCCTGCATCGGTAGAACATCATCATCGTCACCACGCCGTCGTGCTGACAAAACTCTCCCTCAACACTCGGTTGGATCGGTGTTCGAGGGACGTCATCGGGTTGAACGTGTGCTGAACTCGGAGGTGCTGTGCGTTCGGTACTTGATCGGTCGGATCGTGGAGACGTACGACTACGTCAACCACGTTGTGCTAACGCTTCCGCTTTCGGTCTACGAGGGTACGTGGACAACATTCTCCCCTCTCGTTGCTATGCATCACCATGATCTTGCGTGTGCGTAGGAAATTATTTGAAATTACTACGTTCCCCAACAGGCGGCGACGTCATCATGCCGGACATAATCATGCCCCCGCCACCACCTTCTAGGAGGCGCGAGACAAGCAGCTGGCTGATCCACCGGTGCCACCAGCCGGAGACGAGATGGTGACGGGCCCGACTCCCGAGGTCCGCACACCCTCAAGCCGTCGGTTTGCAAAGGCGGCTTCGGCGCCACGCCCACTGGAGGCCGCAGCCGCGAGCTCTTTGATCCCCGACGCCGAGGCGACCAGCGCCGCGCCCACTGAGTGGGTGCGGGGAGGCGGGACGGGCCCTTTGAATCGGGCGATCCTGGACGTCCAAGGCAAACTCTGGGCCGAGGCCGACGCCCTGAAGCGGTGCAACCAAGCGTTCCTGGAGTCACGAGCAGCCGTCCGGGTATGCTTCTTGGCTCTTCATTTTTGATTCTTGTATTTCTTATACTTCTCTGTGGGAGCGCGCCAGCGCACCCACTGGGTGTAGTCCCCGAGTTTCGGGCCGGCTGCTGAGTAGGCGGCTCGGAACTTTAACTGGCAAGCTCCGAGTACTAACATTGTCTAATTTCTTCACTGCAGGATTATCATAACCTTCGCGCAGCCGCCTTCAACTCCAAAGTCGAGGAGCTGACTCAACGGACTGCCGACTTGTCGGAAAGGCGGAGTAAGTCTTTGCTTTCTTTCTCCGCGGGGGCGCGCTGGCGCACCCGCGGGCTGTAGTCCCCGAGATTCGGGCCGATTGCTGAGCAGTCGGGCCGGATCTCCCCGTCGACTGTTCTTCTTTTTGGTAGCTAGTGACAACTTCTTTCTCTGCGGGGGCGTGCTAGCGCACCCGCGGGCTGTAGTCCCCGAGATTCGGGCCGACTGTTGAGCAGTCGGGCCGGATCTCCCCAGCAACCATTTCTCTCCTTGTTGATTGTTGATGTCATTTTCTTCTTCTACTTTTGCAGAGGCCAACGCCGCCCTGCAGCAGCATCTGGGCGAAGCCAACACCGCACTGCGCGCCAAGGAGGCGGACTGCAGCAAGCTGTCCGAAGAGCATGACCAGCTGGTCACGCAACTGGCGAAGCAGGCGGAGCTTCTTAAGAAGACCCAGAAGGAGGCGGAGGACAAGGAGGCCGGTCTCCTTGTTGAGTTCGAGACCGAACGCTCTGCCTGGACCGATAAGGAGGCCATGCTGACCGCCGGCTTCGGCGAGATTGAAGACATGGTTGACGGTAAGCTGCCTTCTTTACTCTTTCTTCAGACCACCGGCTTCTGATCAAGCCGGCTTCTTGTTCTAATTTTGGCTTCTTTGCTTTCTATTTGAGCAGACTTCTTCCCCGGCCACTCTGGTGCTGCCAATCAGGCTATCGAGGCCGATCGCGAAGGATGGAGGGCAGAAGGCGAGCAGATTGCTGCCGACGCCCCCCGCACTCTTAGCGAGCAGCTTCTCAGCATCCAGGCTCGTCTTCGGCCGGCTCATCGGATGCTGCGCCGCCTTCAGCGTGTCGGTGCCTAGGCGATCGCCGCCCTGTGGCCAAACATGCCGGCTCCACGTACACCCAGCCGGACTGCCGACTGGCTGGAGGTGACGGCCGGTCGCCTTGAGGCTTGGAAGTGTTCCTCGGCCCGGGCCGGGGCGCGCCGGGCCTTGGAGTTCGTCAAGGCATGGTACCCTGGGCTAAATCTAGCCCGGTTGGCCACGCTTCGACTGGAATCCCAAGAGGAGCTGGTGGCGGTGGAGCGTGAACTTGTCCAGCGGGCCGCGGCTATCGCCGAGTACACCAACACTAGCGTCTTCATTCCTGAGCTGGTTGAGAACGGCACCGAGGCGCCCGCAGGAGTGGTTCGGGCTTAACCCGAAGGATGGCGAGGACTCGACCGAAGTGATCGACTCCAGCGACATGGGAGAAGGCGGGGAGGAGGAGGAAAGTGAAGAGGAGGCGCCAGAAGTCGGGGCGGACGGCCAGTCTCAGCTCGACCGCGCCTCCAGCAATGAGCCACGCCCAAGCAAGCCGGCTGCTGCTGAAGGCGACCAAGCGGAGACCGACCAGCCGGCCACTCCACCAACCGGCACCACCGTTCTGCCGAACCCGTCTGCTGCTTCTTAGGCTGCCAATTTACCTTTGTTTTTACCTGCCTATTAGTCTCAGCAAACTTTGTTAATTTCGCACAATTCCACCTGGGGGGTGTATTTCAAACTCCTGTTGAATGTTGGCCAAGGGCCTTTTGATATGTAAATATTTTTGCCGAGTTCTATCTTTCCTTGCTTTCTGCTCTTTGCCTTTTTTTCCTTTGCCGCCTTCCCTCGGTTGCCGTCTTTCCAGCCGAACAGCCGCTCTGCGGACTGTGGCTGGGTCAAGTACTTAGCCACTTCCGGGGAGGCAAGTACTTAGCCGATTAGAGTTTTCTAGCAAGTTTAAGTAGAAGCCGGCCGGCCGGCTGCTCAGCAGCCGGCCGGCGAAGCAGGAAGCCGGCTTGAACTATGTGCGTGCTTTGGGTCCTTAGCCATTTTTCATGCGAGCACCCTTTCTTCCTTCCCTCTTGCCCACCGAACAGTCGCTCTGCGAGCTGCGGCTTTTGGTAGGAGAAGGCCTAAGTGCCAACACATTACTTGTCCGGCTGCAGGAAGCATTACATAGTACAAGGCGGCGAGTCCCCGGGTCGACTGGTCAAACCCGGTGCCAGGCGGACTAATGAAGTAACACAATGACAGGCATAATACTTATCATATAGATAAAAGAGGGCAGTCCCGAGCTCTTCTCTGGGGACCCGGAGTCTTCGTACTTAATACAAAAGTTGGCGTGGTACATACTGCATCAACTGTAAAACCTTCGAAGGAGATTCGCATTCCATGGTCGCTCCGTCTCCTTGCCGGAGTCGTCTCTTTTGCGTGCTCGAGGCTTCTGAGCATCGATCAGGTAGTAGGATTCATTGCCCAGCACCTTGCTGATGATGAAGGGGCCTTCCCAAGGTGCCGAGAGCTTGTGCTGGCCGGCTGTTCGCTGGATCAGCCGGAGCACAAGGTCTCCCTCTTGGAAGGATCTTGGCTTGACCTTCCGGTTGTAGTATCGGCGCAGGCTCTGCTGGTAGATGGTGGACCGGCTGAGTGCCAACAGCCGGCCCTCTTCCAGCAGATCGACACCGTCTTCTCGTGCTTCTTTTGCCTCCTCTTCGGTGTACATGGTGACTCGAGGGGAGTCGAATTCTATGTCCGTCGGGATGACGGCTTCGGCACCGTAGACGAGGAAGAAAGGCGTGAAGCCGGTTGACTTGTTCGGAGTTGTGCGCAGGCTCCAGAGGACGGCCGGCAGCTCATCGAGCCAACAGCCGGCCGAACGCTCCAGAGGCTCGACCAGTCGGGGCTTGATGCCGGACAAAATGAGGCCGTTTGCTCATTCCACCTGGCCGTTTGACTGCGGATGGGCAACGGACGCTAGGTCCAGTCGGATGCCCTGCGTCGCGCAGAAACGGGCCAAGGCGCCTTTGGCAAAGTTGGTGTCGTTGTCGGTGATGATGCTGTGTGGTATGCCATACCGGATGGTGATGTCGGAGATGAAAGTCACAGCAGTCGGACCATTCAACTTTTTAATTGGCTTTGCTTCTATCCACTTGGTGAACTTGTCCACCGTGACAAGCAGATGAGTCAAGCCACCGCGTGCTGTCTTGAATGGTCCCACCATGTCTAGGCCACAGACGGCAAAGGGCCAGGCAATGGGGATGGTCTTGAGTGCAGAAGCCGGCTGATGCGGCTTGGAGCGGAACTTCTGGCACCCTTTGCATTTCTGGACCAGTTCTTTGGTGTCTTCTAGAGCGGTCGGCCAGAAAAAACCGTGGCGGAAAGCTTTGGCCACAAGCGCTCTTGAAGCCGCGTGGTGGCCGCATTCGCCTTGGTGGATATCTTTGAGGATTGCTTGGCCTTGCTCTGGCTCTACGCAGCGCTGGTAAACACCAGTGACACTGCGCCTCACAAGTTCTCTGTTGATGATGGTGTATGCTGCTGCCCGGCGTTGCACTTGCCGGGCCGAGATCTCATCAGTCGGCAGCTCTTTGTTCACCAGAAAGTTGAGGATGGGCTGGGCCCATGAAGGTGCTGCAATTTCTTCGACTACTAGGGCTGCTACTTGCACGAGGGCGGTTGGGCCGGGAGGCGGCGGGTTGGAGTCGACTGCCGCTTGCTGAGTGGTGAGTCCCCGGGCGACTGTGCAGTCCCCGGGCCGGGTTGGCGGGCTGCTGCAGTCCCCGGGCCGCCTGCCGAATTCCCCGCGCCGGCTGCTGGGGTCCTCAAGTCGGATCCGATTGCTTCAGGAAGGGCCGGCACAAAGATGGAATCCGACTCTGGCGATGGCTTGACAGACGGCTTGAGGAGGCGTTGCAGGGCGACACCGGCTGGTATCGCTTGCCGGGTGGAGCCGATTCGTGCCAAGGCATCTGCTTTCTCATTGTCATTTCTTGGCACATGAAGGAACTCGCACCCCTCGAAGTATCCACTGAGTTGCTGTACGAGGAAGCGGTAGCTCGCCATGTTTGCGTCCTTGGCGTCCCAGTCACCTGATGACTGCTGGACCACCAAGTCGGAATCACCATAGCACAGGATCCGGCGAATGCCGAGTTCCTTGGCACGCCGGAGCCCGTGAATGAGTGCTTCGTACTCGGCAACATTGTTGGAGGCGGCAAAGTGGATTTGCAGCACATATCTGAGCTTGTCTCCTTTGGGAGAGGTGAGGACGATGCCGGCTCCCAAACCGGTGCGCATCTTGGAACCATCAAAGTGCATCCGCCAATGGGTGGAGTCTGGCGCTGGCGGCAGGTACTGGGTCTCGGCCCAGTCGACGAGGAAGTCGGCCAGTGCTTGTGACTTGATGGCGGTGCGAGGCTGGTAGTAGATGGTGTAGGGGGCCAAATCTATGGCCCATTTGGCCACTCGGCCTGAAGCATCTCGGCTTCCAATGATCTCGGCTAATGGGGTTGTGCAGACCACAGTGATTGGGTGCTCTTGAAAATATGGCTTCGGCTTCTTAGCGGCAAAATGCACACCGTAGCACATCTTCTGGTAGTGGGGTAGTTTTGCTTGGAGGCGGACAGCACTTCACTCAGGTAATACACCGGTCTTTGGACTGGTAGTGCTTTGCCTTCTTCTTTGCGTTCCACGACTATGACCGTACTGACCACCCGGCTGGTGGCGGCGATGTAGAGGAGCATGGGCTCCTTAGGAGTCGGAGCCGCCAGGACAGGTGGAGTGGTCAACATCTTCTTGAGCTGGAGAAAAGCTTCATCTGCCTTGTCGTTCCACTCGAAAAAAGTGGTCTTCTTCATGAGCTGGTACAGAGGAAGAGCCTTCTCGCCCAGCCGACTGATGGAACGGCTGATGGATGCCAAGCAGCCGGTGATTTTTTGCACGTCCAGCAGTCGGGTGGGCACCTCCATCCTCTCGATGGCTTTGATCTTCACAGGGTTGCATTCTATGCCGCGCTCTGAGACCAGGAAGCCAAGGAGCTGACCGGCTGGTACCCCGAAGACGCATTTTTCCGGGTTGAGCTTGATCTGGAATCGGCGCAAGTTTTCAAAGGTCTCCTTGAGGTCTTCTAGCAGTGTTCCACGCTTCTCCGTCTTCACCACAACATCGTCCACATAAACGTGGGCGTTTCTGCCGAGTTGCTTGAGGAGACACTTCTGCATGCAACACTGAAATGTGGCGCCGGCATTCCTCAAGCCGAACGTCATGGTTAGGTAGCAGAAGGCTCCGAATGGCGTGATGAAGGCGGTCTTCAGCCTGTCGGCCGGGTTCAGCTTGATCTGATGATACCCTGAGTATGCATCCAAAAAACTCAACAGCTCGCATCCGGCTGTGGAGTCAATCACTTGGTCGATTCTCGGCAAAGCAAATGGATCTTTGGAGCATGCTTTGTTGAGGCTGGTATAATCAATACACATGCGCCACTGCTTGTTCTTCTTCAGTACAAGGACTGGGTTGGCTAGCCACTCTGGAAAGAACACTTCCATGATGAAGCCGGCTGCTAGAAGCCGGGCTATTTCTTCTCCAACAACTCTTCTCTTCTCTTCCGACAGGCGGCGCAAGGGCTGCCTGACTGGCTTGGCATCAGATCGGACATGTAGCTTGTGCTCGGCGAATTCCGTCGGAACACCTGGCATGTCCTTGGGAGACCATGCAAAGATGTCCTGATTCTCACGGAGGAAATTGATGAGCTCGCCTTCCTATTTGCTGTCAAGGTTTGCACCTATGACAGTGTGCCTCTCCGGATGCTCCGGGTCCAAGGGTATCTTCTTCGTCTCCTTCGCCGGCTTGAACGAGCCCTCGGCTTCCGACTCCTTGGGGTTGGGTGACATTTCCGGCTGCTTGCCGGCCATCGCCACAACCCAGTCAAGGAGCCGCTTCTCAGTCGCGATCACGAGGGACTCGGCTAACCGGCTGCTCTCTGCTGCGCAAGCGGACGACTTCTTGTAGTCTCCTGCTATGGTCAGGATTCCCTTGGAACTCGGCATCTTCATCTTGAGGTAAGCATAGTGGGGGACCGCCATGAACTTGGCAAGGGCAGGCCGGCCAAGTAGCGCATGGTAAGGGCTCTCAAGGTCCACCACCTCAAACCATACTAGCTCTCGGCGAAAGTGTTCTTTGTCTCTGAAGAGGATGTCGATCTGCGTCTTGCTGATTGGTGAGCAGGAAAGGCCAGGAACTATGCCATGGAAAACAGTCCGGCTGGGCTGAAGATGTCTCTGCTTGATTCCCAACTTCTCCATGGTATCTTTGTACAGGATGTTGATGCTGCTGCGCCATCTATCAAAACTCGGGAGAAGCGAGCTGCTCGCCTTTCCGTGGCAAAGGTGGCATCCAACACCAGATCATAAGAGCCGGGATTGGGCATCACTTCCGGGTGGTCGGCCCTACTCCAGCTGATGGGCTTCTTAGACCAGTGCATGAACTCGGGGGTCTCTGACGCCACTGCATTTACTTCTTGTTGTCGCTGCCGTCTGCTGTGCCTGTCGCCAGCCACGCTGGTGAACACGACATAAGCTCCATGCTCTTCTGGATATTCATCTTGTATCGCGCCGACCGGCCGGACCGCCGGCTGCTGAGGAGGAGGAGGAGGCGGGGGGCTGGAGTCCATCACCCTTGGCGATCCTGGTGAGTTAGTGGCACTTCCGAGGGGTGTGATTGGACGGCTTCGTGCCGCTGTGGAACTTGCAGGGTGCATCAAGAGTCTGTTCGTACGAGAAGGCGGGCAACCAGTTGGGCTTGCCGCCCTTCTGGCGTTTGGGGGGAGGCTGCCCTTCCGGCTGCTGATCTTCGACTGTTGCCACCTGCCGGCTCGTGGAAGCCGGCTGCATGACCTTGCGCTTGTTGTTGTTTGGTTGCTGTCGCCGACTGGTGTCACCAGCCGGGGTCCGAGGAGCTTGAGGGGCCACCTTGCCCGATACATTAACTTGGATCCCCGCCTTCATGGAGGAGTCGGCCGTGGCGTACTTGTCTGCTATGATCAGCAGTTCGTCGAGGGTCGCCGGCTCGTCGCAGAGGAGCTTGTGCTTGAGGAGGATGCCCTCTCGGCACCCGGCAGTGAAGTATTCGATGGCCTGCACCTCGTGCACGCCCTCACAAGAGTTGCGCAGCTCGGCCCAGCGCGTGAGGTAGTCGTGAGTTGACTCGTTGGGGCCTTGGACGCACAAGGAGAGCTGGCGAGGCTTGGGCGGCCGCTTGTACGTGCTGCTGAAGTTGCGAATGAATGCTTCAGTGAAGTCGACCCAGTTGTTGATGCTGCGGGGCTTCAGGCTGTTCAGCCATGTCCGGGCCGTGCCCTGGAGCATGAGCAGAACGTACTTCACGGCAACGCGCTTGTTGCCGTTGGCGATGCTGACGGCTATGGAGTAGTCGACCAGCCAGTCCTCCGGCTTCACGGAGCCGGTGTACTTGGGTGTATCTCTTGGGAGCATGAACCCTCTGGGGAAAGGTTCGTCTCATATGCGGGGGCCGAAGCAAGGCGGACCCAGCTCATCTTCTTCTTCTAGCGCCAGGGATCGACTGAGATGATCGATCCGGTGGCGGGCATCATTTTCTCTGATTCCTTCTCGGCGGCCAAGGCGGTCGCCGAGTGACAGGTGATCAACAGGCAGCGGGGAAATACGCCTCTCCCTGCGAGGAGGGGGAGGCGGACAGTCGTCTCGCCGCCGCACTGCCCTCGGGCGGCTGTCTTGGTCGCGCTCGATGGTGATGTGAGTCCGGCTGTGGCTGGCAGCCGGCTCCTTGTCTCTTCTATCGCGGACGCCACCAGTCGGCGTCCGGGATGTCACGCCTTGGTCTCGGCGAGGAGGCGGGTCGTCGTTTCGCCGGTTGGGCGCTTCAGTGCGGCACCCGGCCTCTTGCTGCTCAGCAGCCGCGTCGAGGAGCTGCTGAACTCGCTCCGTCATGTGGCGACGCTCGTCGCCCTCGAGCTTGTCTAGCTCGTCTGCTGCCGCCTGGGCAGCTTGTATGTTCTCTGCAGGCGTGGCGTAGACGGAACGATCTGTCCCGAACATGCTGGCGACGGTCGCGCCACGCTGCCGGACCAGGCCAATGCGGCTAGGACCACCAGGAGCCGGCGTGCCGCCGACGGCACGGTCCATCTCTCGCTGGTAGGCCTCCGAAAGGCATCTCATGCTGGCCAGCCGGTTGGCGCTTTCGACGAGCTGGACACTGCGTGCCTCCAGCGTCTCGGCGTCGGCGTCTTCCGAGATGGGCGCAGTCAAGTCTTGCATCACCGCCTGCAACGGATCCTGGCCACCTCCGCCAGAGTGCTCGCCGTGGCTGATGACGAGCACTTCCGTGACGGTGCTGCCGCCACTGTCCGCGCGAGGAAGCGGCTCATTGTAGACCACCACGTTGGTGGGGAACGCGTCAAGCGACGCCGTGTCGGAGTCGACCAACATCGGGTCGGTGGAGACAACCGACTCCATGTCAGCAGCAGGCTCGCTGGCGACGTGGAGCTGATTGAGGAGGCTCACGAGGCGGCTCTCGGGGCCATCAGTGCCCACATCAGACGCGGGCTCGTCGGAGAGGCGGATCTCGCCAACAAGATCGGCGAGGCAACTCGCTGCACAGGCGACCTCCGCGCCGCGCAGCGCGTCGGCGCAGACGCCGTCTGGCGTGCCGGGCTGGATGCGCTCGCCAGGAAGGAACAGGGTTCCCGTCCAGAACAGGTCTCCGGGAGACGGTGCACCTCGCCCCACGGTGGGCGCCAAATGTCGGGGGTTGGGTGCGACATATGCCAATGGATGGCTTATCATGGTGGGAGCAAGTGGAACGTCGTCGGTGCCTGGAAGCAGGATGAGGCGTAGACACGAACGCCGGCGCACTTTACCCAGGTTCGGGGCTCTCCTAGGAGATAACACCCCTAGTCCTGCTCTGCGGGGTCTCCGCGTGATCACTAAGGCACTAGTGAGTACAATGGTGCTCCTCGAGCTGTATGCTAGAGGTAGAAGAAGGCAAGGCTTGCTCTCTTCTCCCCCTAGGTGTGAGTCTAATTCTATCAAGTTCAAACCCTTTTGCATGGGTGCCCTGGGGGGTTTATATAGGCCTACCCCCCAGGGGTACAATGGTAATCTGGCTGGTGTAGGACCCGGCTGCCAGTCTCTCTGGTCGCCGGCTGCCGGGGTGCCGCCGCCTGGTGGGTCCCGCCGTCCGGTCTAGTACGGAGCCGATAGGCCGCTCCCGCCGCTCGCAGTCTTGCCGGCTGCTGATTACTGTAGTCGTGATGCTAATGACGCATGCTTGGTCAGGGGAGCGTGGCTACAGTCCCGCCGCCTGGTGGGAGATCACTGTAGCCACTCCGGGTCTTATCTGATTAATGGTGCACGGGCCCCGAGGAAGGAACGGGCCGCCTGCTAGGAGCCAGCCTCCCTCGGGTCCGACTGGTGAGGCTTCCGCCGTCTTCCGGGCTCTCGCTGCCTAGTAGGCCCGCCGCCTGCAGGCCGTACCGACAGGTCGTCGTGGGAACAGGGCTCCGCCTGCCAGCAGTGACGTCAGGGGTGGAGTGGCAACAGTGTCGCGTCGGGCTGAGATCTCCGCCTGTACGGAGCACTGTGGCCACGCCCGGCCCTGGATATGGGGGTGATGGGCTACACAGTAGCCTCACCCTGTCTTGTCTTCTTAATGGGAGTGCAGACTTTGAGGGCGCCGTGGGCCGACTGCTAGGAGCCGGCCTCTCTGGAGGCCGCCTGCTAGGAGTCGACCCGTCTTGGAGCCGCCTTCCTGAGCATGGCCGTCTTCTGGCAGTCGGCCGTTTAGCCAGCCGGCCACCAGAAGGCAGCGCTTCATCTTGACGTCTTGAGGGGCGCAGCCGGCCCGATGTTTTGAAAGGTTCTGGGACTCGGGTTAGGCTACCCGTGGCCCATTACTCCGACAGTGGACACGAGTAGCTAATCCGCTCTTCCTCATTTTGTTCTTCGCTCTCCTCATCATATTTTTCATCCAATGAGCTCACAATTTCATCAATTCCTTCTTCCATAGACTCCTGCAAAATATCAGTCTCTTCTTGGACAGCGGAGACTTTCTCAATAAATAGATAAATATCAAAATTTTATTTATAATTCTGAAGTATAGCAAAATTTTCAGGTCTATAAACATCATCATCAAAAGCTTCATACTTTTTAAACAAAGATTCAATTTCATAAGCAGCCTTAAAAGCAACAAATTCTTCTATTCGTTCCACATCACAGTAATCATATCTACCATTAGCATAAGAAGTCAACGTTTCATTATCGTTAAATTTGCATGAAAAGGGAAGGTATCGAGCCATCATCCTAGAGCAATAAGTATAATCATATCTCGAGCATAAATTCCAAGCATACCAATGCAACATATCAATTTGATCCCATAACAGTTTCCCTTTTTGTGTCAAGCGATAATCCCTAAAGTATTCACGTTGATCCAACGTGTCTCCCATTATCATGTTGAATGGGGTTTTGTCAGGATTATCAAAGTAGTGTTTAATATTTTTCACATAACGAGCATCGAGGGTTTTAGGAGGTTCGCCATCTCCATGAGTAGCAAGTACCACTATTTTTTTGGTGTTTCATGTTCCATATCCATAACTAAAGATAGAGAACAACGTAGAACGGAAAATAAAAATTACTTAGTGATAAAGAAAACAAGCACACACGAGAATATTCACCCCACGCTATTGCTCCCCGGCAACGGTGCCAGAAAAAGGTCTTGATAACCCACAAGTATGGGGGATCGTTTGTAACCTTTTTCGATAAATAAGAGTTTCAAACCCAACAAGGAGCTAAAGGTAGAACAAATATTCCCTCAAGTCCTATCTACCATCGATACAACTCTATGCACGCTTAACGTTTACTTTACCTAGAACAAGAATTACTTTACCTAGAACAAGAATAAAACTAGAAGTACTTTGTAGGTGTGGATAGGTTTGCAAGATAATAAAGAGCGTGAAAATAAAAGTTAGGTGTTGTTTAAATAAAGAAACAATTAATTTTAGTAAAACGAGTGTGGATTAGTGGTGGTAGGATTTGTGGAATTGTTCCTTAGCAATTGACTACGTTGCTAGACCGATAGCAAGTTTTTATGTGGGAGAGGCCACTGCTAGCATGTCGTCCCTTACTTGGAATTATATACACTTATGATTGGAACTATTAGCAAGCATCCGCAACTACTAACGTTCACTAAGGTAAAACCCAACCATAGCATTAAGATATATATTGGTCCCCCTTCAATCCCGTACGTACAATTTCTATGTTTAGGTTGAAGCTGCTGTCACCCTTGCCCTCCAATGCATAGTCCTATCAACATACAACTAACCCTATGGTGTGACCCACACGTGCGCTCATATGATGGGCACCAAAGTACAACAACATAACCACAAGCAAATCAAACCAACCATAGCAATTCACCAATTACCGATAGGACAACAAAAATCTACTCAGACATCATAGGATGGCAACATATCATTGGATACTAGTATGAAGCATAAAGCACCATGTTCAAGTAGAGGGTACAGCGGGTTGTGGGAGAGTGGACCGCTGAATATAGATGGGGGAAGGTGATGAATATGTTGGTGCAGATGACGGAGTTGTTGGAGTAGATCGTCATCACACGATGATTGCCCTAGCGGCGTTCCGGAGCCACCGGGAGAGAGGGGGAGAGAGCCCCCCTCCTTCTTCTTCTTCTTCTTCCTTGGCCTCCCCCCTAGATGGGAGGAGAGTTCCCTCTCTGGTCCATGGCCTCCATGGCGGCGGAGGGGCGGGAGCCCCTCTGAGATTGGATCTCCCTCTCTGTTATCTTCTGTTTCGCATTCCTGTTTTCTGGCTGAAAACCGTTTCTTATATTCCCGGAGATCTGTAACTCCTATTGCGCTGAGATTTTAACACGTTTTTTTCGGATATAAGCTTACTTGCGCCTGAAGTAGAGCTCCAACCGACATACGAGGAGGGCACAACCCACCACTAAGCGCCTGGGCTGCCTAGCGTGCCCAGGTGTCTTGTGGTGGTTGTGGGCCCCAGTTTGCGATGATTCCACCTCCCAAAAATAAAAAATATTCCAAAATAATTCTCCGTAAAATTTTATCACGTTTGGACTTTGTTTGATATGGATATTCTGCGAAACAAAAAACATGCAACAAACATGAACTGGTACTGGGCACTGGATCAATATGTTTGTCCAATAAATCATATAAATTGTTGCCAAAAGTATGTAAAAGTTGTATAATATTAGCATGGAACAATAAAAAATTATAGATACGACGGAGACGTATCAGGTTCCCGTCCCATTCTTGTTTTGAGGGGAGGAGGTATGAGTACCTCTAGCCGCTTCCTTGCCGGAATTGGCCTCCGACTCCGATGCGGTGGGATTAACCACAAGTAACGGATCAGGAGGAGTTTTCAACCCCTCAAGTAATTCCTTGAGGATGGACATGACCTCGGTCGTCATAGACATTTTAAATGAAGCCATAGCTTCATTTAAGTCATCTCAGTGATCGAAGTCAACTCCACGGCCTCGGGCACTTCATCCCCACTACGAGCATCGTCAACCATACCCTTCGGGTGGTGAAACCCTTAATGAAGAGATGAGGCTCTGATACCAATTGAAATGATCGATATGGTTGACTAGAGGGGGGTGAATAGGCAACTACCAATTTTTAACTTTTCTTAACAAATTAGGTTTAGCAACAAAAGGTTATCTAGAAGTGCAACTAGGTGAGCAACCTATACGATGCTAACAATAACAACAATAAGAACAAGCAAAGGATACAACACGATAATAGCTTGCACAAAGTAAAGGTAAGAGATAACCACAAGTGGAGCCGGTGGAGACGAGGATGTGTTACCGAAGTTCCTTCCCTTTGAGGGGAAGTACGTCTCTGTTGGAGCGGTGTGGAGGCACAATGCTCCCCAAGAAGCCACTAGGGCCACTGTATTCTCCTCACCCCTCACACAATGCGAGATGTCGTGATTCCACTAGTGGTGCCCTTGAATGTGGTGACTGAACCTTTACAAACAAGGTTGGGGAAATCTCCATAACTTAATTGAAGGCTCCCAACAACACCACAAAGCTTCACCACAGTGGAATGTGGCTCCAAGGTGACCTCAACCATCTAGGGTGCTCAAATACCCAAGAGTAACAAGATCCGCAAGAGATTAGTGGGGGGAATCAAATTTCTCTTGGTGGAAGTGTAGATCGGGGCCTTCTCAACCAATCCCTAGAGAATCAACAAGTTTGATTGGCTAGGGAGAGAGATCGGGCGAAAAAGAGCTTTTGGGGCAGCAATGGAGTTAGGGTAGGAAGAGGTGAGTCTTCTTGAGGAAGAAGACCCCCTTTAATAGTGGGGAACAAATCCAACCGTTATCCACTCCTCAGCCCGCACACAAGCGGTACAACCGCTCCAGGAGCAGTACTACCGCCCAAGCGGTAGTCACCGGTAGTAAGTGCAATGGCACAAGGCCAAGAGCCAGTAGTGCCGCCGGAGCGGTACTGCCGCTCTCCCCAACTGTACTACCGCTGGGGTTGCAATGCTACAGGGCGAAGGTGAAGGAGATGTGGTAGAACGGCCACAATGGTACTACCTCCCAAGGGGGAGGTACTACCGCTAGAGACCGAAACTACCACTTCCTACAGGCGCTGAGGAAAATAGAGGCCCAAGGGGAGAATAGAGCACCAAGCGGTAGTGGCAGTGGTGGTAGGGGCGGTACTACCGCCAACAGGCGGTACTACCACCTCTACTGCCGCTCCCACTTCCACTCGTCCTGCTGGGTCTAATGAGGTTCCACGGAAGTGACCCAGAGGTACTACTGTAGAACTCGACACGAAAAATCGAGACCAGAGCAGAGAGCGGCAGTACAAGCGGAACTAGCAGCGGTACTACTGCTGCCGCCCGCGGTACTACTGCTGGCAGCTCTCCACAACCTCTTCAGCAAAATAGAGGGACAACTCCAAAGAAGCGGAAAGATGTCAAGGGTGCAATATGAGTGTGTACGTGATGATTCCACCCAAACCTTTCTGAAGCGGACCCCCTCTTGATAGTACGGTTTATCCTACGACTCAAATCCACTCAAAAGAAACATAGGAAAATAAACTGTCTTCTGTAACAGGCTTCGAGGGGCGGTAATTGTCTTGTTCCTTATGATGGAATATCTAAAATGCTCAATGCACACGATTAGTCCGCAGAAGTATTGTCAACAATCATCAAAACCACTAAGGGAGAAATATGCCCTAACAGGCCCGCTACCCGAATTACAACCCGGATAACATCCTAACTACACCAGTCAATGCAGACTGTAGCTGGATCGAGTTGAAGGAATACTTTTCCAAAGTTCATAGTCATCCTGCATCGGTCGCTAAATAATGTGACTTATGGGAGTATATTACAAAAGGCCATGGTACGAAAATTGCTCCATGGAGTGCCGAGCGAAAAACCTGTGAAAACATCTACCAATCCTCTAACACCATAGATTTATTCATGTGTTCTTGGTAAACACACGCATGGGGTGCACCAGCATTGTAGCCGGGTAGGCTAATGTGAAGCCGCGATCCCGACATTGCTTGTCCCATACTTTTGGTGTGTTGTCGATGGCCTCGTGTGTTTGTCATTGGTCCGCGCCGGGTCTCTCTCGTTCGGTTATTAGCCTGCTTTCAGCCATATCTCTCGTGCAATGTAGTTGGGTTGGTGGTGGGTCATTGCTTTTCGGGCCTAGTCTGCCGGTCACTTTTGGTGTGTTGTCGGTGGGCGGTTAGGAAGTCCTTGAGGATGTTGCTGCTCGGGTTGGTTGTGTCGGCGCGGTGGTACTCGGGCCGTCCGGTTTGGTGCTGCCTTGGCCGGCATGGCTAAGCCGGCCTTTACGTTGTCTGTGGCCGATTAGGAGGTCCTTGGGGAGGGCATTGCTTTCTGGGTCCGGCATGCTGGCCACTTTTGGTGTGCTGTCGATGGGCGGTTAGGAAGTCCTTAAGCATGTTGCCGCTCTATTTTTTCGTGCCGGCGTCATGGCGCCGGCTCTTCCGGTGTGGTGTTTCCTTAGAGCATTTCCGATAGATGATGTCAATTTGGAGATGTAAAAGTAGGTGTTCTATAATTTACATCTTCAAAAAGTGCTTTTTACATCTACAAAAAAAGTCTCCCGTCCAACAGATGATGTATATTTGGTGATGTAAAACTCCAACTCCAATAGATGATGTAAAAACAGCTAAACGTCCGTGCGGCAGTCATTGTACAGTTGCACTTTAGTCGTTGTATAGTAGCACACCAGCCGCACAATTTGAAATAAAAACATCCGAATTAAAACTTAAAATTTTGACCTGTCCACAATATCAAATTATTACATAATTCATCAAATCCACAACATCAAATGCAACACAAATACAACAAAGTTATTGCACTATACAACAAACAAATAAGGAAACTAGGTGGTTCTTTCTCTGTGCCATCTCCAGTACTCCCCCATCAAATCTTTCCGAAGATCATCGTGTGTATTGGAGTCTCTAATTTTAGTGTACACCTTCATCAAATGTCTAATTTTCTCCTCTTCTCTCATCGACATAACGCGTACGCCCATCAGATCATAGAAGGTGTAATCTACACCCTATCCACGCTCATTCTCAATGATCATGTTATGCATGATCCCAAAATCTAGATGGTCCTCACACAATAGCAAATTGGGATTGCAAAATCCCAAATGCCCTATCCACATCTTTCCTAGCTGCCGCTTGAGCATTATGAAAGTAGAGTTCTTTCTTACCTTGGGGGGTTTGGATTGGCTTGACAAAAGTACTCCACCTCGGGTAGATCGCATCTGCAAGGTAGTACACATAGTTGTATGTGTGGCCATTTGCTTCCAAGGTCACCGGTGGAGCTTCTCCATTGGCTAACTTGGCAAAAAGAGGTGAGTGGTCGAGCACATTGTTGTCATTGCAAGATTCAGGCATCCCAAAATATGAATGCCAAAGCCATGTTTCTTGATTGGCAACGGTCTCAAGAATATGGTGGCCTCCTTCCCACCACCCTTAAAGTGTCCATGCCATGCTTTAGGACAATTCTTCCACTTTCAGTGCATGCAATCGACGGGCTCTAGCATACCTGGAAACCCACGAGCTTTGTTCATTTCCAAAAGCCTCTGACTGTCTTGAGCATTGGATGCTCTCAAGCATGTGGACCAAACACTTCTACCATAGTCTTTGCAAATTGTTTGACATAGAAGATAGAAGTGCTCTCTGCCATCGCCAAATTGTCATCAATGTAGTCTGCCGAAACACCATAGGCCACCATGAGCAAAGCGGCAGTGACCTTCTGCTTGGTGCTATGTCTAAGCAAACCGACACAATTCCTCCTGTGCTGGAAGGATCGATCATGCTGCTTCACAGAATTGCACATGTGGATGAACAAATTTTTGGTCATCCTGAACCGGCGACTAAAGTACCTCTCTGGAAAAACGGTTGCACATCAACCTCTCGTGTGCCTCAACCCGTTCTCTTCGGATGAACTCATGGCCAAACATGGAACCGTCGTGCTTCGGCTTCTTCCTCTTGTGCATTGCCACTAGCATAGCAATATCGTCTTCTTAGGTCAAATCAAATTCCTCATCCGACGAGGAATCGTCCACGAAAGAGGTAGTCCCACGAGCTCATCTACAATATGGAAATCACCGTCAAACTATATCTTCACGCCCTATAAAAAACTCATAGTTTGCACGATTTTTACCTTGGGGGAATTTGCTCGAACACGTTGCGTGCAAGGTGGAAGAAATCGGCCGGCGACGGGTCGGACAGTTGATGGGCGGCGGCTGGTGTGGGCGCCGGCTGCGGATGACCTATGGACGGCCGCGACGCTGTAGGAGAACACCGCTCATGGCGACGGGAACAACCAAGATACCGACGGCGGCTCCGCGCGCAGGCGGGCGGGTGTCACGCGGCTCCCCTATCTCCGGCGCCGGGCAGCGGCTAGCAGAAGCACCAACGCATCCATGACCACGCCTTCGATGACATTATGGCAGCCGGAGCTCCGACAAATCTCCAAATCGGTCGTGCGGTCGTCGACGGGACGAAATCAAATCGTTGTCGGTGGCGGCTATGGTGGCGAGGTAGGCGGCGGGGATAGGCTGCGGGGTCGCGGCGGGGTCAGAGATGGACGGGCGAGCATCGACGGCGTCGTTTCAGGGCAAAAATCGCCAGCGGTGGAGGCGGACGGACGCCGGGCAGGCGAAAATGAAATGAAGGCAGTTGAGCGGTTGACGCACGGCTGAAGATTTACATCACCTAGGTGGTGATACAAATCTGCATCTTCAAGTGTTATATTTTACACACTTGGAGGAGGTGATGTATTTTTTTACATCTACATCATTTATTGGAGGTGGGATTTGGAGGCATCAAAGATGTATAACTTTATTATTTTTACATCTATATTATCTATTAGAGATGCTCTTAGCCGGCATGGTTAAGCCGCACGAGTGTTGTCTCCAAACGATTAGGACGTCCTTGGGACCTTGGGAGGATGCCCATCTCTGATTGGCCCGCTTGCTACCGATTGTATTCTGTTCCTTGATTAACAAAGCTCCCGTTTCCGCCTCAAATAAAGAGACCCTTAATCATTTCCCCTTTCCACCCCCAACAAGAGTTTGTCCCTTGACTGAAAACAGCTACCTTAGTGTTTCAGTTTGGTAGTTCCGCAATGCAGGCAATGCAAGCTGCTCTGGCGGATATCGAGGTTTTGTCTTTTAGACGTGGATAGCAAGGTTCAGATAGAAAAAATAGTTTCCCAATCTGAAAAAATGGATACATTGTTGCGGAGTTCAAGGTACATATGAAACTCTTAGATTAACAATCCACCAAAACAATATTGGTCTTCTTACCAGGAACGAGTCATAAACCAAAGCACCTTGTGCGTAGGAGTTTTGACAAAAAAAAGAAGATACTTGCCACATCTGATCACACAACAAAAAAAATATGAAAAATATATGTGACACAATACACGACCAGTTTTTTTTATCCAGGGCTGCAAACTGTGGTGTGTCCCTAACTTTACTTAACTAGCTAGATGAACATAATTGTGTGCTCATCATTTCAGCGCACTCGGCATAGAGAAAAATGGCTTGAACGTCAATGAGAGCCCGATTACTGACACCATGTTCAGCATCCAGAACAGGATCTGATCACCTGCATATTGGATGATAAATCAAATAAGTATATGCTTTGATAATATGTACTCCCTCCGTCCGAAAAAACTTGTCCCTCAAATAGATTTTTTTTAGAAAAGTCCCTTAAATAAATGTATCTAACATCAAGTTAGTGCTAGATATCACGCTGCAGGTGGGAGTAGGAATAAGTAGGACTAGACTTCCTATCTCACTTAAAACGCCTTAGTGAGAGCCCATTGGACCAGAAAGAAATTAAGTGGGCTAGCCCCTTTAGCCCACTGGAACCCCACTTTACCCTATTAGCTCATCCCCGTAGCTTCTGGTGCAGGGAGGGCGGCGCCACAGCGTACACCCACCGCCGTCGCCGATCGATGGCAGCCGCCGCTGCACGGCGCACCCCGCCTCTTCCGGCTTGCACGTAGCCCCTCCCCTACCTCGCAGCTTCTCCCTACTCCGCCTCACCGGTGTTCCAATCAAGAATTTGACGAACACCTCGACCCTGGCCGGACGCGATGGGCAGGTCGCCGGCAGCCCCAACCCCGACCCCCAGGTCGCCGGAAGCATCAATCACGACCCCCGGGTCGCCGGCTGTCCCAACCCCAACACCCAAGGCGTCGGATGCGTCAATCCCAGCGCCCAAGGTGCCGGATGCGTCGTCGGCAGCAGGTGACCCATCAGAGTATACTTGCTTGATTCTTTACTTGATTCAGTGTATGATGCTTGTTAGAGATTTCCTTTCCATCACATTCAGTGCATGAAATGTTTCCTTACTTGATTCTTTGCTTTCCTGGGGTAATTTTTTTAACTCATTAGGACATGGATGATGACTGATCTTTCATTGTATTGATGTGAAGTACTAATTGAGGTTCAGAGGTTGCAATTTGAAATTTGCTTGGTGTCAATGGAATTTGTAAAAGATGGCCACTTTGAAATTTGCTTGGCGTATAAATGGAAAAAGAAGTTGCAGAGACACAACCCTCATGTGTCCACGTCCGGTTAATTTTGTTTTGTTCTTTCATATTTTCTCTGAAAGATGATTCAGTTTACAAAAATGATCCATCAATGGTAGTGTGCTTCTTTTACCATGTCATTCCATTGCCTCGTAATAATGGTAACAAAATGACATGATTGTTCCTTTTTTTAAACTTGTTTTCTATCTTATTATTTGCGTGAACTATCTTATTATTGCAGATGTGGAAGAGCATGAAAGTAGCTGTCGATGGTTTACTTTAGATGGATTTGTGATCTGTAGTCTAGTTTTTTCACCGTCTTAACACGTGTTCTAGTTCATGCTGCTTTTGCTTTCAGAAGAAAGTTATTATTATTTTTTGTTAATTTTACTTGTTTGGCTCCTGCTGTTCTAGCGAGGATAACAAAATGGTACTGTGTAGGATCTTGAATTCCTGATTGCTGGTATCTGAAAACTGAATTCGTAGCAGTCAGAACGTTACTCATCTTATTTAACTTGGTTGTGAAAAATTTCAGATCTTGAGGAGCACAAGGGTACTAGTGAGCTCTTGCGTGCCATAAAAATTGAGAAGGCTAATGGTCCGGATCTTCATTATCTCTGAATCAAATTGCCCTTCTCATGTTATGTTGTCTACCCTTTTATTGTTTCCTAGAGGGATATTTCAATTGCAACAACTATCAGATTCTATTTCTCCTCTGCCAGTTGCGATTCCAATGGATCCGGGTGGCGGCAAGAACAAAGGCTCCGGTGGCGGGAAAGAAGTGCTGTGTTCTCCATGTCACACTGTTTATTTGATGTCGCGCTGGGTGTTTTTGTTCCTCTTGCTACCAAGTTCAGTCTTTAAGTTTGAGCGAAATGCAGCTTAACGATGACTGACATTGTAGTGGCTTGTAGTTTTATCCCAGATATGTCTTGTAGTTTTAGCACATCACATGCTATTCTGATGAATACCATGCCTTGTATAGGCTGTAGGTGCAGTATATGAGTGTGACACCTTGTAGTTGTGTTTCATACAATGTCTTTTGTTAAGTGGGATACTGGGATCCCACTTAACCCATGTAATGTTTGGTGGGTTACCCAATATTTTCCACCAATTTGTAGTGGGATCAGGTTGGCTGAGGTGGGATGCCCACGGGTAGTCCCACTTGCAGCGTGAGCTAGATACATCCATCGAAGGACAATCTTGTGACAAGCTTTTTCGGATGGAGGGAGTACTTGTTTCCATTCAAGTCGAAAGCAAAGCTATCAGGACATGTGCAATTAGCATGGGTTATATGAGCAATGTGTTTACCTGGTATGAACAATCCAGTTATGTTTTTCTGAGCCCATGAAAACCTAGATAAAGGCAAAAGGTTAGCTAATTGGTTAGGAATCACACTTGCGGCCAAGCAAAAACTCACAGTACTTCCTACTCACAAAATAAAAGAAACACTGTGCTTACATAATTCCTGCTGCTGCTGGGGCTACTGCTTTGAAGATTGACATCAGAGTCACAGATATACCATTTGCGACACCCCTTTGTTCTTGTGCCTGTACACATTTTCATTGGAGAAGTTAGAACATAGCAAAAATGAATCAAAGAAAACGCAATGAGACAGATGATACATACCACCGCTGTGTTCTGCAGAATGTTGCAGGCAATAGTAATCGTAGCCTGTTCCATTTTAGATGATAAATCAAAATATGTTCATGATCAAATTGTCTATTAAAATCACTGCCCATGGAGCTTATTTGTCCAAGGGTACTGAACATCTAATTTTATTTCATCTGTATGAGTGGTGCTCAATTATGGTTTCTTTAGACCCGCCCAAACAGTCATCAACGTGTTTGTATTCTTTTAAAGGAAGGTTTTATTGATCTTCCGGCCTCTTCACCAAGATGATGAACATGTTTGTATAGGATGTTACTAATGTAAGCAGCGAGGTCACTGATGGAGTATGAATGTTTGGAGGAGCTACATGAGAATATTTTCTTCCATCTAAGTCCTCAAAAAATTTCCTTCAGTGATTTGCATTGGGCTGGGGGGCACGAAACCCTTAGCTATACACATATCTCCGCACCTGAGCGAGGTATAATTTTTCTTTGTACTGGATGGGTACTAGGGTTTTTGCCAACCACCAACGAACACCCCTAGTTTGTATTATTTTCACCTTAAACGAAGCAATACAGATAATAATATGCTAACAATTTGTTCCGACCAGAAAATGGACATACCGCAAACATATTCTTAAGAAGCGAGGCTATGTTGATGAGTACTTTGAGCTCCACACCATATAGGTTAGCCATGAATGGATATGTTGCAAGGAGAAGTATAGATAATACCTGAAAAAACAAACATGCATTTGGTACTGTACAATAGATTAGACATATTAGTGAAGTATCTTGATGCAAAATGTTCTTGTCACATACCGCTGCAGAACGGAATGGCTTGACTAGCCCAGCATACTTGGCAAGGAACGGGTAGATCAGAAGTTGATATACCAAAACACCAAAACCTGCAAGATCGAACAAAAACAGCCACAAGGTAAAGGAGTTCAAAACCAGTACTTCATGTAATAGGTAAAGGAGAGATGCCAGATATGTGTCGAGTTCATTCATTTTGTGCTGAATGTTTCTCATGTGCAATGACCATACTATACAAATTGAAGAAACGTCACATACCTGAGATAGCTAGCACGGTACCAACCTCCTGAGATGTAAAACTCAGTCCCCGGTATTTTCTGCTGCTCACAGCCCAGAGTGAAAATATCTGACCATGGAATTTACAGAACACATGCAAAGTTGATTTAGTTCCTTACAAAAAAAAGGTTGATTTAGTCCCTAATATGGTTGTTCTCTACACTCTAAAGGGTAGATACCATATATACTAGCATCTTTTCAACCTAAAATATTGTTGAATATGTTCAATATGCCTAAACATAGATTTACCTCAAGATAAGCTGTATCATGGAGAGAAAACACACAGTAGAGGGTTATTGCTGACATCAACTGCCAGTTCTTTAGCAGGTTCTTTGTGGATGCCATTCTGCATGATCCAGATTGTTTAGCTTTCCTGTCTTCTGAGGTCGAATCAGCAACTTGCGCCTCCATTTCCTCAATAGCTTCCACTTTGTCATCATGGTACATGTGCAGAGTTTCCTAAAAAGAATCATTTATTCAAGTAGGAAATCAAGGGAGAGAAAAAAAATCATAAGGAGATTTACGGGCAATACCGGCAGCCAAATGCATGCAAGACATGCT
Organism: Triticum aestivum; assembly: GCF_018294505.1. Classification (NCBI taxonomy): domain Eukaryota; kingdom Viridiplantae; phylum Streptophyta; class Magnoliopsida; order Poales; family Poaceae; genus Triticum; species Triticum aestivum. The sequence continues at coordinate 187,166,133 of NC_057802.1, forward strand.
CCTGCCGCTAGAACCGATATGACGAAGCAAGGGAGGAAGTATGGAAACCTATAAGTAGATGTAATTTGAAAGGTTTATCTTATCTTCCCAACAATGCAAAATTTGTATCATTGAAAGAGTATGAGTAATAATCTACCTTCCAAATATGGATTCCTCAGAGAAAAGATTCGGGTACTTCTTTGCAGGCTGGTACAAGACAGAGAATACACAATGTTAGCCAGAGCCATTCATATAAGATTACTAACTATCCTCCAAAGGGAGATGTTGTGTTCATCCTTCGACAAAAATTCTAGTTTTCACTTTTAACTGTTAGATATAAATTCCTCCAAATAAAGCATATATGTACTTTCCTAACACTGTCATGACAGTAAAGTTCTTGCCTATTGGTACAGTATTTTGGTTTTGCCCCAATTAGTAGATGATCCATTATTCTCAAGCTCTACACCACGGTTACATATAATTATAGTGGCCTAGTGAGTTATTCAGTAATGGCTTTATTGAACTACTGTATGCACGAGTAACTTATGCTTAGTTTGTTAAAGTGGTTAAATACGATCTTAATTCTGCAAGGATACTTCTGTATTTCTATAACTCGATATCAAAGTTAACTGATCCTCACCTGTGCAAGAAATCCTCCAATGGCTGGTCCAATAACAAGAGCTATTGCTCGTGAAGATGTAACCTATGACATAATGTCAGACATAATTATCAGCTAGTAACAGATAAGCCTTTCTTCAAATGAATCAAACCGAGAGTCTGAACATAAAGATGAACTGTTCTCACAAGAGAAATTCCTAGTGCTTGGTGCTCTTTTCTGCAGACTTCTGAAGCATAGGCCTGAAAAATGCAGACACAACCGTGAGTGTTCAACAACTAGTGCCATTTGCTTAATTTAATTAACTCATCACCCTCAGTGTACAGAAATCACCTTGATTGGTCCTAATATACCACAGAGTAACCCAAGTAGCCCCCTAGTTACAATTGCCATCCAGTAAGTCGTGCTAAGGCCGAAAAGGGTGTTAAATACGATCCTGAAAAAGAAGTAGTAGCGTAGGATTAATTTTGATTTAATTGAATGGAGTACGAAATATGTTTTCATAATCTAACTGAATTTTCCGTACACTGAGAGGATACTGATAACAATGCAAGGCTTCCTCCCATATTTGTCAGCAAAAATGCCCCATGGCACAGCACTGATGGTTCTTCCAAGGAAATAAGCAGCCCCTTGAGACAGAGTATACAGTCAGTAGCTACTGGTCGAAAAATAACTATTTTCGAATTATGACGCTATTAAAGTCTACTCAGTGTACTTGTAGTCTTTTATTCCCTTATTTTTCCAGTAATTTGACAAACGTTACAGGGGACAATACTAACCAACAAAACCAGCATAGAACCCAATGTCTTGCTCTTGCTTTGCGACTTCCAAGTCCCTAATCTGTTAAATAATAACAACGGCGGACATATAATTAATCAACACAAAGTATGTAATAATTCAACAAACGACAATTCATGCATACAATCAGGATAGATGTTCAAGTTTTGCGACTTCTGTACATACCATGAAGTATAGATAGGGAAACAGTGACTGGATCGGTAGAGCTGGAAAGATAACAAACCAAGTTGTTAGTTAGCAAACGCCAACAATTGATATACCTTAACTTATAAAAATCCTATAGAAATATGTCCAATCTTTTAATGAAGGTGACAAAAAAAAGTGAGTTTTGTAGACAAACTGCAGAAAGAGCCTCTGGAGAAACCATGAAATAAATGCAGAAAGGCACATGTTTGGGAGCATCTCCTAATGTTTTGAAGTCTGAAATCAGAATCTCTTGGTTATGTTAATTGAAAGCGATTGGATTGCACTATTGTACTAGAGTAGCAAATCCAAATGTTATAACATCTCTACACCCTCCAGATTCTGGCAGTCATACAGCTGTTCCATGAGGATGCTGCCTGATCATCAGAGGAAATCCTGTAAAAGAGAGCATCGTGTGGCATCATACCGGCACACAAGCATGCGATCCAAATGTAGAGGAACTCCGTGTAGGGTATCCGGTGGTCGGCCTGCGTCTTCCTCTCCTGTCTGCATCCGGGGCATCGTTCATGGTACACCTTCCTGACGCGGAGCAATGGCGCCTCTCGGCCTGACCCGGTCATCTTGATGCCTCCGGCTGCGGCTGCGGCTGAATGCTACGTGACTCTTCCTACTCCGTTGGACGTCCTTAATCCACATCAAGATGATGCCTGGATTCTGAGAGTCGCGCGGCATCCTCGTTTGCCAAGAGCTGGAGAATGAAGCCTGGCTCTAGTTGTTCGTGGATTCTTGCCTTTGGTTTGTTTGGCTAAATTTAGGTGGCAGGATGAGAGGGTTGGCCAAGTCTTTCACGTGCATGTGTATGTAGTACCAGTACAAGTGCGGCCGCTCCTCTTTCTCACTCCATAAATCATAATGGCAAATTCTTTTTTTAGAAGTAAAAAGCTTAATGTTGTTTTCAACCTATTGTGCAGTTGCGAACCAACCCGTGGTTGGATGGTTAGAGGGACAGTGGTATCCCCAGCCCACCAGGGTTCACGTCCTGGTGCTCGCATTATTCCTGGATTTATTTCAGGATTTTCGGTGATACGCTTTCAGTGGGAGGAGACGTTCCCGTCGACGACGAGGCGCCTACGGTGACTTCGTAAGCGCCTACAGTGACTTCGTAAATCTCAAGATGATATGCCGGCTCAGTCTCTCGGAGGTGCTCATAGGGTAGGGTGTGCGTTTGTGTGTTCATAGGGGTGAGTCTATGCGCATATGTATGAGCACTTGCGTCTGTACTGTGTTAAAAAAACCTATGGTGGAGTTTTCTTTTGCCAAGAAACACCGTACAAACCCACACTCATGTACACGCACATACACTCACTCCTATATGAACGCATACAAGCACCACTGCAAAGTCTAGGACTTGAACTATGGTAGGCTGGTTCCATCACAAGGAGACACCGAAGGCCTCCACAAATTGAGATTTGGTCGTAGAACGAACGAATTGTATCCAAGGAACAAGGGGATAAAAAAGTAATAAGAGAAACGCATTGCTCATGGCTTGTATTGTAGTCGTATTCTTGTAGTCCGCCCTCCATGCCTCTTTAGTCTTTCTAATCCCGAGGCATTTTTCCCTCATTCCTTTTGTGTCTGGCCGTCAGAAAAAGGCATCTTTTCCAGCTTGCAAGATCGCTTCGCTTTTGGCGACTAGTTTCTACCCACAATGGCTAAAGCTACCTTTAATGAATGAATGATTTGTAATACCCATGAGTTAGATGAACCTAACCATCTGAGCTACGCTCCGTTCACCCGATGGTGGAGTTGGGAGGGCATGGTTTGAGCCCACACATCTTGGACCACTCCGTCGCCTCAAGGAATCATTGAGATCGGGCTCCTCATATAGGATGCAAAAATAATATACACTCAGTCAAGCTTGAGACATGGGGTGTGTTTGATTGCTCGCGGCCCCCCAAACAGTACCAGTGCATGCAAAAAAGCCTATTCAATTGCTCACGCGAGGCGTTGGCTCACGCGCACGAAACTCAAAGCATTCCATATCCTGACTTGCTAGGAACGCTTGAATCGACCGTTTCCGTGGAGCCGGGCTGAGGCGAGCGCAAGTCGGGAGGGGGTTGGCGTACGTAGGGGTGCAGGCATGGAGGTGGCGAGAGACGAAAATATGTAGGTGTGATATGGCGCGAGATCTGCAGTCTCAATCCCCCAACCCCCCTCCCCTTTTACTCGCTCACCTCTATTGGGAGAACAAATCCAGCCTCAGTTCTTGGCAGCGGTAGCGGCGGCGACTTAGATCTGTGGTACCGGCGGCGCGGACCGAGATCTCTTGCACCAGGATGTGCTCCTCCCCGCGTAAGCTACTCGTCCCCTTCGTCTCCGTCTCGTCCGCCTCGTCTCCGACATGGGTGGTCGTTGTCTCACATGGCGGTAAGCAGCATACAACTACCCACCATCCCTCCACTATTTTGTTGTTAGCTAAGGTGTAGGGTCGATTTTGTTGTTACTTACCACAACATCAATTTCACTAGGACAAACGAATGAAGCTGCTCATTCACGCATCAACACTCGTAGTTGTGACTCAGACCTAGGTCATGTTGGTCCACAAGAGAGTGGTTCGTCACAATTCGAAACCTGTGATTAGACATGGTCCAATGTTATCCCGAGATAGTGAGAGGATGGCGAATCTAAACTACATCTACAACATTAATGATGTAGAGATTGTCAACATGCTTCGAATGAGAAGATCGCGTTTCTCCAAGCTTGTGAAGATGTTTAGAGAGAGGGGGTTGCTAGAAGATAACATCTACACCTCTATGGAAGATCAAGTAGCAATGTTCCTTCATGTTGTAGGTCATAACCAGAAGTTCAAAGTGATTTACAACACAATTAGGAGATCCAACGAGACAATTTCCCGGTATTTCAAGCAAATCTTATATGTGATTAGAGAGCCCAGAGGAGAGATGATCAAGGCACCTAATGGTCAAACTCCTTCGAAGATACGTACGAGCTACAAATTACTAAACAGTATAACTCAACCACCTATGAGCCACCACAGCGTTTTGGCGTCGTCAGCCGTCAGATCAACCTACAGTAACGAACCAGATCGAGTCGTCGTCCCACCCAGCGCAACAGGTCATTTTCACCAGGTCGCAATCCATTCAGCACACATGTAGTCGGGCTGCTGCTCCACAGGCCGAGCTAGGGATCACCTCATTTGATGGGCCGATCAGCGGCCAAAAGCCCATGTAGCCAGTTACGGGATTCTTCCATGTGTTTCGTGCGTACTCCACCATCGAAAGAAAACCCTCAAAAGAAAAAAGATGCCACAATTCAGCTCAGCACCGGCGGCGGATGCTATCTCCGCTCCTCCCGGCCGCATCGTTCGTCCATCATCCACCGGTAGATCTCTTATGCCCTACAAGTTGATCCCTTCATCTTGCCGAAAAAAGATTGATCACTTCCTCCACCGGTTGTTGTGTCTCTTAGACGACATTATGATCCTGAGACAAGTTTTTGTAAACCTGCGTTTTGATTGCCCCTTTTACTACTTCCAGTTCGTGTGTACAAATATCTTCTATTGATATTCCTTCCGCTTATGTCAGCCGGGCTAATATGGGATTCTTGGCACAGCTGGCAGTCCGTTCTTGAGCCTCTCGCTTCCAGATTTTCCCATTGCTCTTGTTAGGTAGGGTTTGGATAAATCCCAGTTTCAGAATGTCTATACTTGTGGTTCAAATTATGTTAGCAAAGCCGTGTGATATTGGCGTAGAATGTGCCGAGAAATACTTCACTGAACCATTCCACATGAAGTACAAACAATGGCTCATTGACAAGTGTTTCTAATTTGTTAGGGTCTAAGCCCTCTCGTTGCACTGTTCATGCTGCCAAACATTCAAACCTACCATAGGTTTCTCTTTTTTGATAAATGTACCATCGGCCCCTACAACGACGTGTTCTACTAGGAAATGGGATAAAAAAAGGTTGGTTACATCACTACTTGTGTCATATGAAATCTTCATTTACCTCTCTAAGACTGAATCTATTGCCAAGAAATTGTTCAAAGAAGTTCTGTTGTGCTTCTTCTACCTATAGTAGCGTACATCAATCCATAAACTTAAACACATCTGCTAATGGCTCTTGATTTTTGTATTCCCAGGTACATCAGCCGTTTCTCCATGTTTCTAGCATATCTTTGCTTCAATAATAGAGAAGTGCATTTGCTTCTTATCATGAATAATAGTGCAGAAAACAAACATAACCATGCATATATTGTTTTGTTCACACCACCTCAAGTTATTAGTTCAACTTAATCAGTTTAATTCCATAACTTAGGTGAGTGTAAGAACTTTTAATTATGTACATTTTAGGGCCTCAATTATTGACTATGTGTATGCATTCTAAGTGTACTGGTTGCACTATCTTTCAGGCTGCATGCACGGCAATGTGTGTTCTATACCCTAAATTCATTCTCTTTCACTACCAATACTTCTCCTCATGACTACAATCTAACCTTCAAGATAGGCGGGCGCGGCAACGCGCGCCTTCATGTTCTAGTGGTATCCATATTTCAAGGTGAGCCGTACTAACTATTAGTTCTTGCCATGAGATGATTGTATTGTTGTGAGTCATAATACTTTTTCCATGCTATCACATGATTGTATTCATGCAATAGATGGCACTCACATGACTGCTATAGTGTCGAGGTCACGGGCTGCAACATACAGGTATAGAAAGCACTACACAAGCCAGAATGTACTTGCTGCTTAGGAAGGATCAACCCATGATGCTAACATTCTTGCTGAAAGCATGGCTCGACCTGGTGAGATCAATATCCCTGATAATAAGTTCTAGCCAGGAGATGTTGGATATGCATGTCGTCCTAGGGTTCTTCACCCATTAGGAAAACCAGGTATCATCTTGGTGAGTTCTCTGCTAGGAACTATCCTAAGATTGCCGAATCTAGCTTTAGAGTTAAAGTTGAGAGGGCATTTGGTGCTTCAAAGAATAGATTCAAGATTCTTGATCAGAAGGCATTCCATCCTTTCATACCCAAGTTAAGCTTGGTCTTGCATGTTGCATTCTTCATAACTGGATCTTAGAGTGGGGTCCTGATGAGTACGTGTTGGATGAGGATGATGCGACAACTAATGATATTGGATCTGTCCATAGTGTGAAGGCACATGCTAATGAAGCTTGCAAGAGCAAAAGGTTGGACTGGGCTAAGGCAATGTGGTCTAAGAGGTAACAGAAGGATCTGAAGAAGACGAGGATGGTGAAATTTCCCCCCTTTTATCTATATGATTCTTAATTTGGTACTGTCATTTGTTAGTAGTTAGGACCAAAATGATGTTAATTTCATGTTTGTATAGTGCACTTTGTGGTAAGGCCACAATTAGTGAGAAGGGGTGACGACAATATTAGGCCGGGAGCAATCAAACGCCAGGCAATTGTATCTTCACAGCCATAACCCTGTAGTGCTGCCAACCGAATGCCATCAAACGACCTTGTGATGCAATGCCGGCAGCCAACGAAGTGCAAAACATGGTTCAAAAACTGTATTTTCTTAAAGAAAGAATGTAAGGGAGGCCCGTACAGTATAATAGGTGCAACAAGCCAAAATTGCAAGTACCATGCCTTGAACCTGGGTGGGTGAAATGCATAAATCCCTTTCCACCACTAGGCTATGCCTTAGTTGGCATTCAAAGACTGTATTAGCTTAGCCAGGCTCTACCAGGCCAAAAGTGCAAGGGGGCCAAAATCTATTTGAGCAACCACTGTACGATTATTAAGGTGGCTCCTATTCCGCACAGGATTGGGACGATCCATTAGGGACTCAATCGGATGTGGTAGCGATTCAACTCACACTGTAGCGACTCAGGCGAGTACCATAGCGACTCGACCGACACTACGACGATTTGTCTGACAATGTACTGGTGGGACCGGCACTGTAGTGATCACAGCGAGTACTATGGTGACTCGAATGGATACTGTAGTGATTGACTTTTTTTGTTTGTTGTTTTCTATTCAGCTTTAAAAACACAAAAGTTATTTTTAAAAGTGTACATTTTTCTTAAAACTCAAAAAATTCTCAAATTCCTAACAAATTTTGAAAATGCGGATTTTTTGCCCAAACATTTTTTGAAAACCATGATTTTTAAAAATACGAACTTCTTTGGAAATTCCAAACATTTTTTAGAAAGCATTTAAAAAACTCAAATAATTTCGAAATTCCAAACATTTTTTGAATAAGTGAACACTTTTTGAATTTTTCGCACATGTTTTGGACACAAACAATTTTTAAAAAATGCGAACATTTTTTAGAAAAATTCAAAAACAATTGCATTCCTTAAAAAAATCCGAACATTTTTTGAAATTTATGAAAAGAAACAAAAAATAAAAACTGCAAAAAATCAATAGAAAGAAAAACTGAAAATCAAAAACCAAATCCCAACGGGAAGGTTCCCAAAACCGAGAGATATGTAGAACGTACGTACAATAGATTAAATGGGACGGCCCATCTCACCATCCTTGTGTGTTTGGTCGATATGCTTTCACAGGAAGCGACAAATAAGATTTGCCTTTGTCAAAGACCGTACTTATAGTAGTTGTAGTCTGGTCCGCGTCAATAAAATCCATGATTAATTGCGTGCATCTACACAAAAGATTCGGAGCGGGTGACGGCTGAGCTTCCGTGAAACTTCCTCCATGGTCTTCCAGGCTGCGCTCGCTCGCTCGCTCCCTGTCAGGGAATAGACGGACCAGATACTTTCCTGCCGTCCCGATAGCAACCGGGGTCTGGATCTGGAGTGAAGACCATACGGATGGGATGGATCGCCACCACGTATCCTCTGTGTGTACGGTGGACTGGGAGGAGGGTAAGATGTGGTCATTTCGGGTCCCACATCGTGCTACTACTGTCATCCTGGTACTGTACTACACATGTGACCTTCCCGTCTATGCGACGCATGTGTAACTGAGACGCTGACACTGTTGAGTGTACTAGACATGCCACTGACGTTGATGCGCAAATAAAAAAAGACATGCCACTGACGCGCAGCACATGGAGCATCAATGAAACATCTGTGTATAGGTCAGTTATAAGGTCAGGCACGGTAAGCCGCGGCCTGCGCGCCAGTGTCGGACAAAATTTCTGTTCTGACCTTTTGTGTAAACTTAATCATGAATTGACCTCGTTTCAAAAAAAATTTGAATCTGACTTTTTTGGTCACGCCAACATCTTTGACGTCTGGTTTGCACGGCAGACGCCAGAGTGCATGGCGTTTGGATGTGACGATGTGGAGACGCCATCCATCTTGGCGTTTGGGGAAACGCCGTAGCTCTTGGCGTTTGGTCCTACTCCATCACTTAAACAAAAAAAGCTACATGCACCATTACTAGAGTTGCTTCTATAAACAATTCTCTTGATTAATTACTCCCGTAATAAAAAGCTTGCTAACCATCGTTGCAAAACGAATTAACCCACACCTAAATGCAACCAATGACGACAAATTTTCTACGGATCGACTTTGGATGAGGCGTCAGGGTGAGATGGAGCAGATTTCTAGGAGATTAATATGATGATCCGATTTTAAATTAATTAATCGCATGATGATTTACTTTTCTGTAGTATCTGCGGTTGTTAGCCTATTAAGGGCATCTCCAACGCTGACTCTCAAACCTTCCACGACTGTCCGGACCGTTTTGTTTGGACAAAGAATCCATCCAACATGGTCCTGTATCGGTCTACGGCGTGATCCCGACGCTTTTTCTTTCACAAACCGGATAAAAAATGTGGAGGAGCTTTCCGGGAGTCGGGGCAGCTGTCACGTCCGCTTCTGACATCCCTAGCCCACCCAAACCCTCCTCCCTCGCCGGTGCACGCTTCCCGCTCGAAACGTTCAGCGTAGATCCAGCGTACATCCAGAGCGTGAGTGTCCGCATTCATGAGGACCAGAGCAGACGCGACCACTCACTGGCGCCATCATTAAAGCAACACGCCGACCGAAAGAGCGCCGCGCGCACCGCTTCCCGGTGCTGGCGTCTGTTCCATGTTCAAACAACATGACAGTAGCCCGTCCATCCGTCTGCCGCCCACATTGACGGTGGCCCCCTCAAACGCCCAGACAGACCGGCACCCCTCATCTCCAGGCCAAATATGGGGCGGATATGAAGACGTCCGGGCACACCCGCCACGTCGGACCCGGCCCACGCTAGCCCACCCGACCCCACATAAATTTCTTCCCATCTCTCGCCGGACCAAAACCTAGCCACTTCCCTCCCCTCCCCTCCACTCTGCTCTGCCACCCAAGCTCGTCTTCGGCTCCTTCCGACCGTCTTCGACATGGCGGGCAGCGGATCCGAGTCCTTCACGTCCAGATCCGTCGACTCCGAACTCATCCCACGCGCCCCGGAAAGGAGATGGCCGTCCGACTTGCGCTCCGCCGCGCCTGGGAGGAGGCCCGTGCACGGCAGCGGTCGGGCTCTGTGGATGTGGAATGCATTTTTTAAGGCATGGCCGGTCAGTGTCCACGGACGCGCCTAGACGCGCCCGTGGACGTTTAAAGAGTCGGATTTGCCAAGTCCTAACTACATAGAGGAGTATTTCGTTTGTTGTCTAGACGTGCCTACGCCAAGACCAAGGTATTTTGTTTGGATCCTGAATTTTGATCTTTTTTGTACATTGTCTCCCGTTTTGCCAAACATAGCCAGATGGGTATGTGTGAAGACTACGTTTGTGTGTTCTAGCAGCTTGTAAATTCTTGTGAAGAAAAAAACAAGTGGTGATTTGGTCAAGAGATCATCTCATATACTGTAATTGTAATCCCTTAAAATTCAAGGCAGATCTCTTTATTTTCTTCTCCGTATTTTTTTGCGTGCATGATACTACCTCCATTTCAGTTTACAAGTCCTGCGCGTATACCTAGGTTGTCAATTTTATCACCCTAACATAAACTATATAACACAAAAATTATACCTTTTGAAAGTAGAAACTCCGAAGTTTATGTTGGTATATTTTTTGTAATATATGATTTTTTTTAGGTTGGTCAAATTGACGACCTAGGGGTACGCGCACGCCCTGTAAACTGAGAGAGAGGTAGTACCAAATTAGGATGAGGTAACCATACATGCTCTAGCATGGGCTGGGCTATCAAGCAAGCCATTAATTACGGGAGTTAATCAAGATTTTTTTTTGTAGAAGCAACTTCATTAATGGTGCATGTAGCCTTTTCTTTGTTTAAGTAATGGAGTAGGACCAAACGCCAAGGGCTATGGCGTTTCCCCCAGACGCCAAGATGGATGGCGTCTTCGCATCGCCACATCAGCGCCAACCAGGCAAGTATGGGCCAGGGCCAAACGCCACGCATCCTGGCGTCTGCCATGCAAACCAGACGCCAAGGATGTTGGCGTGACCAAAAAAGGTCAGATTTGGAAATCTTTTCAAAACGAGGTCAATTCGTGATTAAGTTTATAGAAAAGGTTAGAACCGAAATTTTGTCCGCCAGTGTCTAGGAAAAGGAAACGCTATGGTCCCTCTGGACATGATGTAGAGCAACTCAATTTTATTTGGATCCATTGGTTAGAGTTAGTTTGAACTAGTTGGGGTTTAAATACCCCTAAAGTATGTAAATATGAGGGTTAAATTGAAGCTAGTTACACTAACCCATCCAAAAAATATCCCACCAAGAAGTGCTAATTGAGCTAGTTCTCATGCAGCTCACTGGAAAATCATTTTCTCTCTCTATCCCGGCAGCCAAGAGATGCTAATTGAAGCTAGTTCTCGTGAGGTCCATTGAAAAATCACTTTTCTCTCTTCATCAAGTGCATTTATTGTCAATCTAACCCTATCATCCAAACATCTTTTGGCTAGCGTTAGTTTAGAGTTAGTCATGAGCTATAAACTAACTCTAACCTCTAGCTAATTTAAAGTATCCAAACAGGCCATTGGCTACAATTAATACAAACTTTTTCAAAGCCGTCGTGAAAATGCAGTTTTAGGAATTCCGCAAAACTTTTGGCAAATCCACAAATTGTGCTCTAATGCCAAGTTTGGCTAGCCCTAATTAAGGTGGTGTTTGGTTCTTTAGTCCTAGGACTTTTTCTAGTCCCTAGGACTTTTTAAAAAAGACTCTCAAGGAGATGCTTCTAAGGACTTTTAGAAGGAAAAAAAGTCCCAAAAAAGTCCCCCTGTTTGGTTTGCTAGGGACTTTTAGGGACTTTTTTTAGTCGTAACAAAAAAAAAGTCCCTAGAATCAAACACCCCCTAATTACAACAACATAGGACTATTTGGATTGGAGTTTGAATACTATACTAGGACTATTTGGATTGGAGTTTGAATACTATACTACTACGAGAGGTCCCACACCATGCATCTGTTGTTGTCTACTGCCTCCCGTATCAGTTTCGCACCCGTGATGATGGAGAAGGCACATGTGAGTTACTCCATCTTTCTCAGCTTTCACCCAGCCGATGGTACACATAGGTACGGAGGGGATGTGTTGTCGTCGTCCATTGTCCTGTAGTACATCCATCCTATCAAACCGTGGTTAATGGTTATGCTACACACGTACCGAGGGGCGGTTTTCGGTGATCTGTTACACTCTTTTAGTTCGTGCCATGGTTAATCTATTCTTCTGAAACCTCCGAAGTTCCACGCTATGTTTATAACTACTCCCTCTGTTCCAAATTACTCGTCGCAGAAATAGATGTATTTAGAACTAAAATACATCTAGATACATTCATATTTTCGACAAGTAATTGGAGTAATTAATTACGAACCAGTCGTCCTAAGTGCCGAGGCGTAGAGATGGTATGTTAATTGCTTGTTGACTTGACATATTATTTTTGGTTTTCAGGTCTGTGCCCCAGCCTGATGCACCACCAAGGAAGAAGAAAAGTTTAGCTAGTAGTGAAGTAAGACCATCGTCGTTCAGCTAGGGGAAATATTAATGTATTATAGGACAAAAAAAGTACAGGTGTTGATTATTCTAGACAAAGAGTACAGGTGTTAGTGGAACTGAAGAAACGGCGTACGCGTGCTACATCCAGAACGCTGGAGGCTGGAGCTGGACCCATGCCGGGAACAAGAAACCCAAGCAAGATGGAAGAGAAGAGAGGGAGGGGCGCACTCACCGGCGCAGAGACAGACGACCCACACGTAGAAGAAGTTGAGGTAGGGGATGCCGGTCTTGCTCTTGTTGATCTCGTCCAGCCTGCACCCTGGGCACCCCTCCTTGCAGAGCTTCCTCTCCCTCGCTGCTGCCAGCAATGGCGCCGCCGCCGCCGCCGAAGACTCGTTTCTCTCGCCGGCGGCCATTATCTCCCTTCTCTCTGATGAACAGGAAACGGGATGCGGAGATCAGCTCGGTCGACCTCTGCTTACGAGAAGTGAAGCAGAAAAACGAAAGGCGCCCGTTTACCTCTGCGGGAGTAAATGGAGCAGTAAAGCGCACAAGGTAGGCGTTTAGGGTAGCGAGCATCTGCTGCTTTTATTAGTGCGAGTGTAGACGCGGGCGCGCCTTGTGGACTATGGTGTGTTGTTTCTGCCGGGTGCGTGGGATGGACCAGAGGGTTTGGTCCGGAAAAACCTATAAGACGCACGCTTCGTCATCTTGCCAAGCAATCGCACACGGTTCACAAGCGAGCGATGCCTGGGTCGGCCCGTTCACCTCTTCATGGATCCCGGTTTTAAGAAACCCCTAGCAAAAAATGCCCGTGCGTTGCAACGGGTAATGAAACTATCATCATAGAATTTCATCATCCCCTTTATCCTTCCACCATTGTTCTATCATCATGAAAATGCCCTTATGATTTCACCATCATCGTTGCATGAGCCGCTCCATATCCTCGATGCACTCAGGCAACATGTGCATATCCGTGACGCTCATGCTGCCCAGATCCTTCACCTCCTCATTTGTGACTATCACAACTGCTTTCACATCTTCTCCGGCTCGCCGTAGGCATCGTAAGTGGCGGCGGCCTTTGGGTTGGCACAACCGGAACTACAGAAACTTAGTTTGGAAGGAGAGAGAGCGGCAATGGGTAGAAAGCCAAGGGTTTGCGGGATGGGAAGATCACGCATCACGTAGGGGTGTCGATTGTGATCGTTGCCAATTGACTGCAGCCATTGTTTCCTTTTTTGTGAAGAAATTGATGATCGTTTGGTTTGAGATAAAAACCAGGTGGGGTAACCGAGGACGACGTATCTGAATTTTAGGTATGAGCAATCAGGCTTGCCCCAGAAACAATCCTACCATTTTTTAACTCCTTGTGTTCACTTTTATAAGACGTTGTACACAATTCAGACAACACCTAAGACATTTCAATATCAAATAACTGAAACGTTTTATAAAAATGAACGGAGGGAGTAATAGAAAATAATAACTTCCTTTCTACGTAAATAGGAGAATCGCGTCTGAATCCATCTAAAAAAAGATTCACGTCAGCGTATCATTTTTTAAATCATGTTTAAAAAAATGTTCGCGCTTAAAAATATTCAAAATTCGAGTACAGTACCTCCTAGTTTTTAAAAAATTGTTCATGTTTTACAAAAAGTCCAAATTCAAAAACTTGTTCCTTTTTAAAAAATGATCGAGTTTAAATTTTGTGTTCACAGGAAGTATTCACGTATATTTTAGGATACAGTGCTGCTGCTTGTATTGTTTAATAAATCAAGATTTGGAAACTGACACGTTGAAGTTCGCGCTTAAAAATATTCAAAATTCGAGTACAGTACCTCCTAGTTTTTAAAAAATTGTTCATGTTTTACAAAAAGTCCAAATTCAAAAACTTGTTCCTTTTTAAAAAATGATCGAGTTTAAATTTTGTGTTCACAGGAAGTATTCACGTATATTTTAGGATATACAGTGCTGCTGCTTGTATTGTTTAATAAATCAAGATTTGGAAACTGACACGTTGAAGTTGTCTAGTGTATAGGCTAGCATGGCCTAGTCACCTACGCCAGCTCCACGGTACGATTCTTGAGAAGAGCGCACTTTGGTGGTGTGGTATAGCTCCACCAATGGGCCGGCCCATCTCGGCTTGGTATGGCGACGTACCAATTTTTGTGACAGTTTTTGTCGACGGACAGACTAAATTTTGTACCACCTCGAATAGCCACAATTTAAAATATTGAACGGCATCTAAGCGGGACGAAATTAAGAATATCACCTTGGTTTATTATTAGGTAGGTATAGATATAGATATAGATATAGATATAGGGGGTTCCTAGCTGGTTTTTTCCGGTATTGGGAATCTTCTAGGAGGTTCCTGAACCATTTTTCTTGTCTCTGTTTCTTTTTATATTCTATTTTTCCTGGTCCTTTTTTTTCTACTTCTTACTGTTTCTTTTTATTTTATTTTTCTTTTTGTTTTTATTTTCATTTTAATTTTTTTCAAAAATGTTCATGTGTTTAAAAATTGTTCGCAGTTTTTCAAAACTGTTTGTGTTTTAAAATTTTATACAGGAGTTTCAAAATATGGTCATGTTTCCAAAAACTGATCAGGTTTTTATTCTGTTCGGGAGTTTGAATTTTTTTCATGTTTTGAAAAAACTTTTGCGTTTCCAATTTTTTTTCCTATTTTCAATTTTGTTTCCAAACTTTCAAAAAGTTTCAATATTTAAATTTCTTTGGTATTTTCAAAAAATGTTCACGTTTTCAAATTTTATCAAGAGTTTCAAAAAAATTATACATATTAAAAAACATGATTTTGAAAAAATGTTCACATTCTTAGAGAATTTTTGGGTGAAAACTGTCCACATTTCATTAAACATTCATTTTACAAATAATCAAATTTTTCATAAACATGAATAATTTTTTAAATCTTTTTCAAAAACGCGAAGAATTTCTAAAGTTTTTGCAAAAAAATGATAAAATACGATAAATTCTATAGCACGATCAATTTTCGAAATTTGCAAAAAAAATGGAACACAAACATTGTTTTTTGAATTTGTGAACAAATCTCAAGTTCGAGAACATTTTTTGGAATTTTGAACAAAAAAATTCAAAAACACGGAAAGAAAAGAAAAAGAAAAAGGAAATGTTTGGATCTGACGTTGGTGTTGTTCTTATAGACTTGCGCTGCAATGTAATCAATACCTTTCATTATGTACGGTGGCTAGCATGGATAGCTTGTTTGCTGGAGGTCTCGTGATCAATCGTCGGTCTACAATTTTTTTTGCGAATTTATAGTCGCTACACTGGTCGATCGCCGCTCGCTTCGCTCGTTCACCAGTGGGCCGGCCCAATCGGGGCGTGTGTGCGTTTGTCCAACAGTGTGCCGCATAAGCATCAGATAGGAGCTCCCGTCGTATTGTCAAAGGTGAGACTCGAGCTGGGCCAGTCTAACGCGGCCTGGGCCCATTGTGTTCGAGCCACAAAAAGGCGGCTGGGCTGGCCCGGTGTGCCTTTGGGTCGTGTTGTGCTTAAACCTTACGAGTGGCGTGCCGAAAAGGTAATCAGTAATGTTGGGCAGCCCGTCTCTAGCATCACGCTAGTCATAAACGTTTAGTGATGTGATTCCGGCACACGTCACTGCTAGCACATATACTAGCGGTGTGCCCTGTAATGTTGTAGTATTAGTGACGTGCACTTGTAATCGCATGTCATTCATATTTTTTTGGCCCAAGACAAAACTACCATGACAATACATTTTGTTGTCATGATAGCAATATTTAACATCTTAATTAGTGTTTTCTGTCATTGCAACATTTTTAGCCAAAGGGCTCATTTTTGCTGCCATGACAACATTGTTTAGCCATTGTTGTTGTCATGACAACAATTTTTAAATTTAAAATCAGTATATATGATGTCTAAACAGGTACTCTTAAATTTAACACATCAACACTAGTAGCATGCATATAACATGAACATGTGCTACTATAACAATTTTGAACACATGTTCAACACTTCGACCATAATTAAAGACGTTTAGATTTGACTATAACGTGTTGGGAAACGTAGTAGAAAATGAAACATGTCGTCATAATATCAATCAGGAACGCTACAAAGTTGCAATAACGGTTTAGATCGGATCATTACCAACTCCGAGTTGCAGAAGAAGAAGACAAGTTGGTGTACATCGAACCTGAAGTCCCTTGAACCGTTCATGAATAATCCCTCGAACCGAAGACCAAAAGCACGGCCTCTCCATAGATTGCAAGCGTACATGCTTAACGATCCGGCAGTGCTTCGCCGGCCACAGCTAGTCATTGCCATAGAATTAGAGGAGAGAGAAACGAACCTCATGAGGCTTCTCTATTATGAGGAATTATAGAGAACTAGAACTAGATCTTGTCTACATCAAACTAAACAAGAACTAGAACAAGAGAGAACTAGAGGAGGCTCCAAAACATGTGTTCTAGGGCTAGCCCTGCCCCTCTATTTATATGTTGAGCCCTGGGGTCGCAACTTGGGGAGGGGGCCTCCAAAATTCGGTTTGGAACACAAGGAAGAGTCCTCCTTGGCTTCCAACATGAAAAGCCAAGGTTCCTTTCATTTTCGGAAACGCCACGGACCACAGCATCTGGCCCAAGGCCAAACGGCAGGGACCCTGGCTTTTGGCCCCTGTTCTCCACAAAAACTCCTTTTGCATCGACCTAGATCCTTGTGGGCCTTACCCCTTGGTCTAGCCAATGTTTCCTCGCACCAGGGACCCTTTGGATTTATCCGGAAGCTTCTGTAACCTTCTGGACATCACCAAAAGTCCCTAGGACCTTCCCGGGACCTTGCAAAAACATTTCTGGAAAACATCTGAAACTCTTTCGGAACTCTCTTGAAACTATTTCTTATGTTCCCAAAATTATTCTGAGAATATTTTCTCATAACTCTCACTCCACTAAAACTCAACAGACCGTGATTCCCTTAAACTTGTGACCTTGTAGGTTCGGTAAAACATAAACATGAACAAAACCCCTTTCGTTCAATGACCAATAGCAGAACCGTGGACATCCATATTGATCCCTATGAATGCAGGAATGATATTCGAGTGAATCTTTGGTTAACATGTGATATTCCCTTTGCTCCATGATACTTTACAAAACTCGAGGTGAGATATATCGGTATCATCTTGAGTCATTCTCATGCTCACTATACCGGTCTCCTTGTTACCGGTTTTGTTCTTTCTCGTTGAAATGTTCCAGCATCCCCGTGACCTAGTCACTTGTGTCTGGCCAGCCGATGATGGATGTCATCATGATACGTCTCCAACGTATCTATAATTTTTTATTGTTCCATGTTATTATATTATCAATCTTGGATGTTTTATATGCATATCATTTTTTGGGACTAACCTATTAACCTAGTGCCCAGTGCTAGTTGCTGTTTTTTTGCTTGGTTTTGGCTTTTTAGAAAAACAATATCAAACGAAGTCGAAACAAAAAAATCTTTGGATTAATTTTTTCTGGACCAGAAGGGACCTTCGAAGCTTCAGGAGGAGACCAAACGAGATATGAGAGAGCCACAAGCTCGAGGGGTGCGCCCCCTGAGCTTATGGGCCCTACATAGCTCCCTTTGACCTAATTCCACTTCTATAAATTCTCAAATATTCCCAAACCAACGGAGAGCCACCCGAAACACTTTTTCCGCCGCAGCAAGCTTTTGTTCTTTCGCAATCCCATCTGGAGGCCTTTTCCGGTACTCTGCCGGAGGGGGAATCGATCACGGAGGGATTCTACATCATCCTTGCCGCCTTCCGATGATGCGTGAGTAGTTCACCAGAGACCTACGGGTCCATAGCTATTAGCTAGATGGCTTCTTCTTCTCTCTCTTTGGTGTTCAATACCATGTTCTCCTTGATGTCCTTCGAGTTCTATTCGATGTAATCTTCTTTTGTGGTGTGTTTGTTGGGATCCGATTAATTGTGGGTTTATGATCTGAATATTCATGAGAAGTAATTGAGTCTTTTCTGAACTTTATAATGCATGATTTTTATAGCTTTCTATTCCTCTCCGATCTATCAGTTTGGTTTGGCCAACTAGATTAATTTATCTTCAGTGGAAGAGGTTCTTTGTGATGGGTTCAATCTTGGGGTGCTCTATATCCCAGTGATAGAAGGGGACAACACCGGTACAACAATCTGCTATACAAATGGTTTTTAACCCCTTTCCGTGACAGAGTTATAAACTGTCGCCTTGCATGTGTGTACAATAAGGGGGTCCTTCCCACATGACCCAAAAACCGTCGAGGATAGGCCCTCCAGTCACTCATGCTGGAAAAAATGAGCTCATGTGCGTTCGGGCTAGCCATCGCATACAATTATATAGGCCGAATCGTTTCCATTCGTAAGTACATCCCACACAGTGAGTCCCAGAGAAACGTTTCCGCACGTATGTACATCACACACAGTGAATCCCGGATGAACGTTTTCATTCATATGTACATCCCACACAATGAATCCGAGACAAACGTTTCCGTCTGTTTGCACATCCTACACAGTGAATCCCAAACAAACATTTCCGTTCGTATCTACATCGCACATAGTTTTTTGTATAGCCTCGTGTGTGATAGGTGTAACGATCACACACGCTCTGCCTCCGTTAACCATTTTATTTATTCAAGTATATCACACATGATTCGATGAAGAAAACTATATGGCATTGGGCTATCCATCACACACGCTTTTACTACTACAACCATTTGTAAAGTTCATGACTCTTTTAGCAGGTTTATTAGCTTACTATTAATAATTCCAGTAATAAGCAAATTTACATTACATATCGAACAGTTGTTCGCCAATTTCATATCAGGCACATAAATATATTTTAACATCACAGTACGATAGCTACGTGAAAACAACATAGTACATCATATAACTAGTTCACCTTCATAAGCACAATATTAGAACAATATATTTGTTTCCCTAATCGACTGATGCATGATCAACCAAGTTCGTCTTCTCCACCTCTGCTTTCAGTTCAGTAAGAACCTGTTTTGCACTGACCAACTGGGAAAGTTCCTCCTCCTTTGCCAACACCATCTTAGCAAAGTCTAATTTAAAAATTATGAGCTCATTCTCAATCTTCCTCTTTTTTTCCCGTATCTTGAAATATTCTTCAGCGTTGACAACACTTTCTCTATGCCTATCTTTGTTCTCTTCCTCATACATGCTCCAGAGCTTTGCGAGGCACATCTTCAAAGACTATGGCCATTCTTGATCAACCCACTCTAGGTAAGAACACTTCGGTTCATCCTATAATATTTAAAAATAAATCAGTAACAATTCTAGGGAAAATGGGTTTGTAAAAACATAAAAAATCACCACATACATATTCTGAAAAGATGAAGAAATATGTTAATTATGACATATCTTCAAAAAGATCGATGTGCAAATGAATTAATTGCTACTGAGACAACAACCAAATTCAGAAACATCATAAGCTATAATTAACTGCAACACGCTACAAGTTCTTAATCATGTACTATAAATAACAAATTGAACATTTTATGAGGAAGCTAAATATAACTGCAACAACATAGCGAAAGTGTTTGGATGACATCAAATTGATACTAACACGTGTGTACATGCACAAATTTAGCAACATAGAACTAATACCACTAAGGCTGTCCACTACATTTACCAAAACTGGTGTCAAAACAATTGTTCTACATTTGGCACCGGTGCCCTGTGATGACCCACAAGTATAGGGGGTCTATCGTAGTCCTTTCGATAAGTAAGAGTGTCGAACCCAACGAGGAGCAGAAGGAAATGACAAGTGGTTTCAGCAAGGTATTCTCTGCAAGCACTAAATTTTTTGGTAACAGATAGTTGTGTGATAAGATAATTCGAAACGGGTAACAAGTAACAAATGTAACTAAGGTGCAACAAAGTGGCCCAATCCTTTTTGTAGCAAAGGACAAGTCTGGACAAACTCTTATATAAAACAAAGCGCTCCCGAGGACACATGGGAATTATTGTCAAGTTAGTTTTCATCATGGTCATATGATTCGCGTTCGTTATTTTGATAATTTGATATGTGGGTGGACTGGTGCTTGGGTGTTGTCCTTACTTGTACAAGCCTCCCACTTATGATTAACCCCTATCGCAAGCATCCGCAACTACGAAAGAAGAATTAAGATAAATCTAACCATAGCATGAAACATGTGGATCCAAATCAGCCCCTTACGAAGCAACGCATAAACTAGGGTTTAAGCTTTTGTCACTCTAGAAACCCATCATCTACTTATTACTTCTCAATGCCTTCCCCTAGGCCCAAATCATGGTGAAGTGTCATGTAGTCGACGTTCACATAACACCACTAGAGGAAAGAGAACATACATCTCATCAAGATATCGAACGAATACCAAATTCACATGATTACTATAACAAGACTCCTCCCATGTCCTCACGAACAAACGTAACTACTCGCAAAGCATATTCATGTTCATAATCAGAGGGTTATTGAGTATCATTAAGGATTTGAACATATGATCTTCCACCAAATATACCAACTAGCATCAACAATCAACACTACTAGCAACCCACATGTACCAATCTGAGGTTTTGAGACAAAGATCCAATACAAGAGATGAACTAGGGTTTGAGAGGAGATGGTGCTGGTGAATATGTTGATGGAGATTGCCCCCCTCTCGACGAGAGGGTCATTGGTGATGACGATGGCTTCGATTTCCCCCTCCGGGAGGGAAGTTTCCCTGGTGGAACAGCTCCGCCGGAGCCCTAGATTGCTTCTGCCCGGGCTTCGCCTCGAGACGGCGGCGCTTCGTCTCGAAAGCTTCCTTCTGATTTTTTTTCAGGTCAACAGACATCGTATAGCAGAAGATGGGCACCGGAGGCCTGCCAGGGGGCCCACAAGCCACAGGGCCGCGCCCAGGGGGGTAGGGCGTGCCCCAGACTTGTGGCCTCCTGGTGGGTCCCCTCTGGTATTTTCTTTGCCCAATATTTTTTATATATTCCAAAATAATTCTTCGTAAATTTTTAGGACTTTGGAGTTGTGCGGAATGGGTCTCTCAGATTTGCACCCTTTTCGGTCCAGAATTCTAGTTGCCGGCATTCTCCCTCTTCATGTAAACCTTGTAAAATAAGGGAGAACAGGCATAAGTATTGTATCATAATGTGTAATAACAACCCATAATACAATAAATATCAATATAAAAGCATGATGCAAAATGGACGTATCAACTCCCCAAGCTTAGACCTCGCTTGTCCTCAAGCGAAAGCCGAAATCGATAAATATGTCCACATGTTTAGAGATAGAGGTGTCGATAAAATAAAATACGGACATGAGGGCATCATGATCATCCTTAGAACAACAACATATATTGACATATAATTTCTTACGCTAAAGCGACAATTTGTTCACAAGGTAAAGTATGAATTAGAAACTTTATTGATAACCAACAAACTATGATCTCAGTCATTGAAGCAATTGCAATTTATCATAATATCAGAAAAGAGTCAATGTAAGAGCTTTTGTATAGCAAGTACACATACTCAACCATCTCTTAGTCTTTCATAATTGCTAACACTCACGCGATACTTATGAGTTCAAAGCCTCAGTCGGACACAGAGAAAGATAGGGGCTTATAGTTTCGCCTCCCAACCTTTTACCTCAAGTGTAATGTCAACAATAATACTTTATGATAACCTACGTCCGAGTGGATATATATATATATATATATATATATATATATATATATATCTGGATCTTCCCCAACATATAGTGCTTGCCAAAAGGAAAAATTGTGAAAAGGAAAGGTGAATATCACCATGACTCTTGTATAGAGGTAGAAAGTAAAAGTAAAAGATAGTCCCTTCGCAGAGGGAAGCAGAGGTTGTCATGCGCTTTTATGGTTGGATGCACAAAGCCTTAATGCAAAAGAACGTCACTTTATATTGCCGCTTCTGATAAAGAACTTTATTATGTTGTCCGTCGCTTTTATTTCTTCCATATCACAAGTTCGTATACAACTTATTTTCTTCACACTAAAATATCATACATATTTAGAGAGTAATTTTATTTCTTGCACCGATGACAACTTACTTGAAGGATCTTACTCAATCCATAGGTAGGTATGGTGGACTCTCATGGCAAAACTGGTTCAAGGGATGTTTGGATGCACAAGTAGTATCTCTACTTGGTGCAAAAGATTTGGCTAGCATAAGAGGGAAACCAAGCTCAACATGTTGGAGGATCCATGATAATATAACTTCTATTCGGATATAAGAAAACACAACCCATTATGTTGTCTTCCTTGTCCAACATCAACTTTTTAGCATGTCATATTTTAATGAGTGCTCACAATCACAAAAGATGTCCAAGATAATATATTTATATGTGAAACCTCACTTTCTTTATCACTTCCTATTAATTGCAACAATGACCAAAACTATGTTTGTCATCTCCCAACAAATTTTAATCATCATACTCTTTATACGTGAAGTCATCACTCTCCATAAGATCAATATATAATCTTTTTGCTTCTTTTATTATTTTTCTTTTTCTCAAGATCATAGCAAGAAAGCAAAGCCCTCACTCAAAACTACTCTTTATTATATAACTGTCACGTCCAATATGCGACACTATCCTAAAGAGACTCGAAGGTCCCACCAAGGATAGAACCGCATATTGACACGCTTCTGCAAGGTGGATATCATTACATCAAACCATTACATAATAGATGGGGATACATACCAAAGGCATACAATGCCACAAGAATACATCAATACATCATACATAGATCAACACCCGACTACGGATGAAACACAAACAAAAGCTCTAACAACATCCACCCTGC
Organism: Triticum aestivum; assembly: GCF_018294505.1. NCBI lineage: Eukaryota > Viridiplantae > Streptophyta > Magnoliopsida > Poales > Poaceae > Triticum > Triticum aestivum. The sequence goes on from NC_057802.1 coordinate 187,189,420, forward strand.
TAGCCCAGGCTGCCGACCAGGAACCTATCCCTCAAACGAAGAAGTGGAACAAGAACTCCAACACAATAAAAATCGCTCTCACATCATGATCATCGCAGAACCTGTACCTGCAACTGTTGGTGTAGTAATCTGTGAGCCACGAGGACTCAGCAATCCCATTACCATGGGTATCAAGACTAGCAAAGCTTAATGGGTATGGAAAAGGATAAGTGGTGAGGTTACAGCAGCGACTAAGCAATGTATGGTGGCTAACTTACGAATATAAGCGTAAGATGAGAATCTACGCAAACGGTCGCAAACTAGTAACGATCAATAAGTGATCCTGAACTACTTACGTTCAAACATAACCCAACCGTGTTCTCCTCTCGAACCTCCCGAAAAGAGACAGTCACGGCTACGCAACACGGTTGGTGTATTTTAATTGAGTCCTCTACAACCGGATATTAACAAATTCCCATCTGCCACATAATCGCGGGCACGGCTTTTGAAATATTAAACCCTGCAGGGGTGTCCCAACTTAGCCCATGACAAGCTCACGATCCGCGGAGACAATCCTCCATCGCAGGACACCCCATCAGACTCGGAATCCCAGTGCACAAGACATTTCGACAATGGTAAAACAAGTCCAGCAAGACCTCCTGGTGTGCCGACACCCTGATAGTAGCCGCGTGTATCTCGTCTCAGGCCACGACCGGATGAGCACTACGTACAGCAACCGAAAACCCCGGGTGAAGGGGTGGCACCGCAAGTGGCTCTGTTTGGGACCAACACCATCAGCGCTGGCCCCGCCTTGTATGTAGAAAATCCTCGGGTTCGCGACGCCCTATGCCAATTAATTATTAGGTTCAAGTATTATTACGGCAAATGTTAAAACCAATGTTGGGCCTTGCTGGAAGAGTTTTATTCAAAGCTAAACATCGAGAGGGTCCCATACCCCTCATCGTGTTAGGGACGCAAAATCAAGGAACATAACACCAGTATGACGGAAACTAGGGCAACAAGAGTGGAACAAAACACCAGGCATAAGGCAGAGCCTTCCACCCTTTACCAAGTATATAGATGCATTAATTAAATAAGAGATATTGTGATATCCCATGATATCCACGACCCGACATAAAACAACCTGCATTGCACCTGCAACTAGCAACGCTATAAGAGGGGCTGAGCAAAGCGGTAACATAGTCAAACAACGGTTTGCTAGGATGGTGAAAAGGTTAGAGGCTGTTTCATGGCATATTGGGAGGCTTGATAAACAAGTGGTAGGTAGCGCGACATAGCGATAGCATCGAGACAACTAGCATAGCAAAGATAGTAGTGAGAGCCAAGGTGACGGTCATCTTGCCTGAAATCCCGCTAGGAAGGAGAACGAGTCCATGAATAAGACGAGCCAGCGTAGTCGAACGGATCCTCACAATCGCAACGTGACCGGAACTATCAAGAAGAAGTACAACCGGAAAGAAGCAAACAACATGGTAAACAACCATCACATAAACATGGCATGATGCACAATCAAGTATGATGCATGTCCGGTTTAATGAGGCATGGCATGGCAATTTGCAACAAACAAAACTACAAGTTAAGTGGAGCTCAATATGCAACGAGTTGAATATTGGAGAAACACCACATTCAATTATTTAGTTCACTCTCGTTTAAGCTACTCCACAATATTAAATGTTATAAAACATGGCAAGGGTGAAGCATAAAGAAACTATCTATTTAGGCAAGTTTAAATGGGGCCGGAAATAACAAACAACAATTTCGGAAAATCCCCATATGTCATTTAGCAATTGATGCAAACAATAATTTTAAACATTTTAAATGTTGTTATCATGATGTGGATGACATATACAAGTTACATGCAATTTTTATGAAAATGTTGACATGAAGGATGATATAGAGCATTTGGTCACAATGGCGGAACGAAAGGGTGCCACGGCAACATATCGGTTCCGGTAACTTGATTGAGATACCGATGCAAAAGAGAAGTGTGCGGATGTGTGGAACACGCAAGAGATGGTGGGGCGTTCCCGGTAACCGGGTGTCCCACATGACGGTGGCAAGGAAACGAGGAACGTGCAAGGATCAATTCGGACACGATTCGAACATGAGCAACTCATACATCAAAATCATTCGCTCACGGATGGTCGTCTTGGGGTTATACCTTCGAAGCATGCGTTTTGGGACGGACGGGTTCGGTGGGATGTAGTTGTTCACGGGTTGTCGTGGGAAGTAGTCATACACGACGATGGTAGTGGAAGTAGTGGTTCACGTTCTAGAAGCGGCTCATGATGATTGTAGTCAAACTTGGCGATCCGAAGGGCTACTTGGCGAACAACGGTCGTCGTGGTACTTGTCGGATCATGAAGTCAAACTTGAAGGTCTTGTCGGATCGACAGCGACAGTGGTCGTACATGGTTCGTAGATGTTCGGACCATCTTGTTCTTGGCGGAAGAGAACACATGGCGACAGAGAGGTACGTGCCGGCGGTAGTCGAACTTGGCGGGCGTCATGTAGTCGTACACTTCGAGGGGCTTGGCATGTCCAAAACATAGCAGCACAAGGTCCCGGTTGAGGTCGTGTAGTTGAACTTGATGGACATCCGAGTCTTGCAGGGCTCTCGTTGATGAAGGGTTTTTGGAGCTGCGGTCTTGGCGCGCAGCGAACAACAATGCGTGCATGCCAACAGAGAAGGAAGCATAGTCGGCCGGTGGTGTGGGACGACGCCGGGGTCGTGGTGGTCTAGCAAGGAGCCACCCCATGGCCTTGAGGTGGATGGCCGACCATGGCAAGCAGGAGGCGGGGCAAGGTGGATCGGGACGAGGGCGCAGCGCGTGTGTGGAGAGGAGTTCAGCAGTAGGGCGAGGCAAGGGGCGACAGAGCGCCGTGGATCGGGCAAAAGAGGGCCATCGGGAGGCGGTGGATCGGGAGCTTCTCCTGATCGGGATGAGGATGGAGGGGATCGGGGCTCCTCATCCCTGCCTGTGGCGGCGCGAGGGAGAGAGTGGAGGGAGGAAGAGATCGGGAGCACAGAGAGGATCAAGGCTAGGGTTAAGAGGAGGTTGGATGGGCCTTGGGCCATTTCGATGGAGAGGAAAAAGGCCAAGAGGTTTTCTCGGCTGGTTAAGGAAAAATAAAAGAAGGGTCTCCTTTCTCTTCTAAAGGAAAAGAAAAGAGAAGCCAACTAATTTATTTGGAGGGCCAAATAACTCCAGGTTAAGCCGAAATTTGGCATGTGGCCTCTTCAAAATATTTCGAAGCTCCACAACAAAATTGGACAAAAGGGAGAAGGATCAAGGATTTTAAATATTCAGAAACGAAAGGAACTTTGAATTGCAAGTGGGTTGTGGTTAATTCCAAATTAACGGAATATTTCTAATAGCTCCCTAAATATTGGGATGATACGTTATAAAGAGAAATCACCATGCGAATTCCCTCGATTTAAATAGATCAACGATCTATGCAATTTATTTAGCTGAGTTTTTAAAAAGGGGATGCAATGCAAAAGATGCCATGATGAATGCAACAAACAAAATAAATCACACGACGACAACGAAGAACATGGAAGGCTTCTGGAGCGTCGGTCTCGGGTCGTTACAATAACTCACGGACTCGATTACATAGGTAGATCACAAAGCAAAACTCAAAGACTAAATCATACTAACAAGTTTGTTCTACTAAACCAAGATATAACCAAAAGGATCGAACTAAGAAAAACGATAAAGGTAAAGATGTGATGATGATACGATACCGGGACACCTCCCCCAAGCTTGGCAGTTGCCAAGGGGCGTGCCCATACCCATATATTTAGATCTCTTTCTTCGGAGGTGATGATGATGGAGTTGATGATGTTGTAGGCTTGTCCTCCATCTTCCAAGGCATAGGTTCACCATCGTAAAAGGATGAACGAGCCTCCGGGATCCTCAAATCTACAGCCAAACTCATCCTCTTAAATCTGTATTCATACTCACAGTTTTGGTTCCGCAGGTCATAGATCTGGGCTTGGAGATGCTCGATTTTCTCAAGAAGCTTGAAGATGGCCTCCCCGATGTTCTTGGCATCCAGCTTGTGTCACGGGTAAATTCCATGATTGGCGTTGAGCCCACGTTCCACCATCCCTTGGCACTTGAAGACTTGCTGATCCATTGCTTCAAGCCTTGTCTCCACGCTTCCGGTCTTCTTTGGCCCTTGAACATCACTGATGTGCAGCACCCCCTCACGCATCTCAATGGTTTGAGGGTGTTGTAGCACCTCCGCAAGGTAGGGGTTGATGACCTTCTTGAAGAACCTGTCCTTCGGAGCGCTTGGGGATGTCATAGCGATCTAGATCTGTCAGAAAAATTGCTCGAAACAAGAACAGAGGCTTTTGCCGTGGTACGGTGGTCAAAACCTTCGGGAGATTACATAATGAATTTTTACCGACCAAAAGAAGTGTTATGCAAGAAAATGGAGTCCAGAGGGCACACGATGTGGCCACAAGCCAGGGAGGCGCGCCCCCAGGGCTTGTCACCTCCTCGTGCACTTTTCGGACTACTTTAAATTTTCCTAATTTTTTAAATATTCCAAAACGGAGTAAAATTGCCATTGGAAAAGTTTTGGAGTCGGTTTACTTACCGTACCACATACCTATTCCTTTTCAGAGTCTAAAACATTCTGGTAAGTCTCCCTTATGTACTCCTCTGGTCTTATGGTATTAATTATATTGGTTTCAACATTTATTGGAGTACCTGAGATATAATGTTTGATTCTTTGACTGTTTACCACCTTTGGGTTGGTCCCTTCGGAGTTGTTGGTCTTGATAGCACCGGAACGGTAAACCTCCTCGATAATGTAAGGACCTTCCCATTTAGAGAGAAGCTTTCTTGCAAAAAATCTTAAACGAGAATTGTATAGCAAGACATGGTCACCTACATTAAATTCATGCTTTTGTATCCTTTTGTCATGCCATCTTTTAACTTTTTCTTTAAACAACTTGGCATTTTCGTAGGCTTGAGTTCTCCATTCATCAAGTGAACTGATCTCAAATAACCTCTTTTCACCGGCAAGTTTGAAATCATAGTTGAGCTCTTTAACAGCCCAATAAGCTTTATGTTCTAGTTCAAGAGGTAAGTGACATGCTTTTCCATAAACCATTTTATACGGGGACATACCCATAGGGTTCTTATAAGCAGTTCTATAAGCCCATAATGCATCATCAAGTTTCTTAGACCAATTCTTTATGGATCTATTAACACAGTCTTTTGCAAAATCAATTTTATTTCTCGATTACTCAATTCTACTTGACCACTAGACTGAGGATAATATGGAGATGCAATTCTATGATTAACATCATACTTAGCAAGCAATTTATGGAAAGCACCATGAATAAAATGTGAACCACCATCGGTCACCAAATATCTAGGGACTCCAAACCTCGGGAAAATAACTTATTTAAGCATTTTAATAGAAGTGTTATGATCAACACTACTAGTTGGAATAGCTTCTACCCACTTAGTAACGTAATCAACAAGAACTAAAATATGTGTATACCCATTAGAGGAAGGAAAGGGTTCATATAATCAAAGCCTCAAACATCGAATGGTTCAATAACAAGTGAATAATTCATAGGCATTTCCTGACACCTACTAATATTACCAATTATTTGACATTCATCACAAGACAAGACATACTTACGAGCATCTTTGAAAAGAGTAGGCCAATAAAAACTAGATTGTAATACCTTGTGTACAGTTCTATCTCCAGCATGGTGTCCACCGTAGGCTTCGGAGTGACACTTGCGTAGGATCTGTTCCTGTTCATGCTCAGGTACACAGCGTCTAATAACACCATCTACTCCTTCTTTACAAAGGTGTGGGTCATCTCAAAAGTAATGTCTTAAATCATAGAAAAACTTTTTCTTTTGCTAGTATGTGAAATTAGGTGGTATAAATTTAGCAGCAATGTAATTAGCATAATCAGCATACCATGGAGCCCTACAAGAAGCTATTATGACAGCTAGTTGTTCGTCCGGAAAGCTATCATCAATAGGTAGTGGGTCATCAAGAACATTCTCTAACATAGACAAGTTGTCTAGTACGGGGTTCTCAGCATCCTTTCTATCAATAATATGCAAATCAAATTCTTGTAGTAAGAGAACCCATCTAATAAGTCTAGGTTTAGCATCCTTCTTTTCCATAAGGTATTTAATAGCAGCATGATCGGTGTGAACAGTTACTTTGGAATCAACAATATAAGATCTGAACTTATCACAAGCAAAGACAATTGTTAAAATTCTTTTTCAGTAGTAGCATAATTTCTTTGAGCACTGTCTAGAGTTTTACTAGCATAATGAATAACATTCAATTTCCTATCAACTCTTTGTCCTAGAACAGCACCAACATCATAATCACTAGCATCGCACATAATTTCAAAGGGTAGGTTCCAATCAAGTGGTTGAATAATAGGTGCAGAAATTAAGGCTTTCTTAAGTATTTCATGGGCTTCTACACAATCATCATCAAAAACAAATGGAACATCTTTTTGCAAAATATTAGTAAGAGTCCATTTTTGAGAAGTCTTTAATAAATCTCCTATAGAAACCAGCATGACCAAGGAAACTTCTTATACCTTTGATATCTTTAGGACACAACATCTTTTCAATAGCATCAACTTTAGCTTTATCCACTTCAATACCTCTTTCTGAAATTTTATGCCCCAAGACAATACCTTCATTAACCATAAAGTGGCACTTCTCCCAATTCAAGATGAGATTAGTTTCTTCACATCTCTGCAAAACTCGATCAAGGTTGCTTAAGCAATCATCAAAAGAAGTATCGTAAATGGAGAAATCATTCATCAAAACCTCAAGAATCTTTTCACAAAAGTCAGAGAATATAGAAGTCATACATCTTTGAAAGGTAGCAGGTACATTGCATAAACCAAAAGGCATACGTCTATAAGCATAGGTACAGAAAGGGCAAGTAAAAGTAGTTTTTTCTTGATCCTCTTGTGCCACGGGTATTTGAGAGAAACCAGAATAACCATCTAGAAAGCAAAAGTGTGCATGTTTGGATAGTTGATACGTCTCCGTCGTATCTACTTCTCCAAACACTTTTGCCCTTGTTTTGGACTCTAACTTGCATGATTTGAATGGAACTAACCCGGACCGACGCTATTTTCAGCAGAATTTCCATGGTGTTATTTATGTGTAGAAACAAAAGTTCTCGGAATGACCTGAAACTCCACGGAGATTATTTTTGGAAATAATAAAAAATATTGGCGAAAGAATCAAGGCCAGGGGGCCCACACCCTGTCCACGAGGGTGGGGGGCGCGCCTGCCCCCCTGGGCGCGCCCCCTGCCTCATGGGCCCCCTGGAGCTCCACCAACCTCAACTCCAACTCCATATATTCGTGTTCGGGGAGAAAAAAATCAGAGAGAAAGATTCATCGCGTTTTACGATACGGAGCCGCCGCCAAGCCCTAAACCCTCTCGGGAGGGCTGATTTGGAGTCCGTTCGGGGCTCCGGAGAGGGGAATCCGTCGCCGTCGTCATCATCAACCATCCTCCATCACCAATTTCATGATGCTCACCGCCGTGCGTGAGTAATTCCATCGTAGGCTTGCTGGACGGTGATGGGTTGGATGAGATTTATCATGTAATCGAGTTAGTTTTGTTAGGGTTTGATCCCTAGTATCCACTATGTTCTGAGATTGATGTTGCTATGACTTTGCTATGCTTAATGCTTGCCACTAGGGCCTGAGTGCCATGATTTCAGATCTGAACCTATTATGTTTTCATGAATATATGTGAGTTCTTGATCCTATCTTGCTAGTCTATAGTCACCTACTATGTGTTAGGATCCGGCAACCCCGAAGTGATAATAATTGGGACCACTCCCGGTGATGACCATAGTTTGAGGAGTTCATGTATTCACTATGTGTTAATGCTTTGGTCCGGTACTCTATTAAAAGGAGGCCTTAATATCCCTTAGTTTTCGTTAAGACCCCGCTGCCACGGGAGGGTAGGACAAAAGATGTCATGCAAGTTCTTTTCCATAAGCACGTATGACTATATTCGGAATACATGCCTACATTATATTGATGAATTGGAGCTAGTTCCGTGTCACCCTATGTTATGATTGTTACATGATGAACCGCATCCGGCATAATCCTCCATCACCGATCCAATGCCTACGAGCTTTTCACATATTGTTCTTCACTTATTTACTTTTCCGTTGCTACTGTTACAATCACTACAAAACCCAAAAATACTACTTTTGCTACTGTTATCGTTACTTCCATACTACTTTGGTACTAAATACTTTGCGGCAGATACTAAGTTATTAAGGTGTGGTTGAATTGTCAACTCAACTGCTAATACTTGAGAATATTCTTTGGCTCCCCTTGTGTCGAATCAATAAATTTGGGTTGAATACTCTACCCTCAAAAACTGTTGCGATCCCCTATACTTGTGGGTTATCAAGACTATTTTCTGGCGCTGTTGCCGGGGAGCATAGCTCTATTCTTTGAGTCACTTGGGATTTATATCTGCTGGTCACTATGAGGAACTTGAAAGACGAGAAAAAAAAAATTTATCCCTCAACTACGAGGGGAGGTAAGGAACTGCCATCTAGATCTGCACTTGATTCACCTTCTGTTTTGAGTAAGCTTGCGACACCTAAACCTGCTTCTGCTATTAATTCTGATATGTCACATGTTATTGATGATGCCACTTCTGCTATGCATGATACTTATGATGAAACTACTTCTATGCTTGATACTACTGTGCCACTTGGTGAATTTCTTGATGAACAACTTGCTAGGGCTAGAGAGAATGAAATTATTGAAACTGATAATATTGATGAAAGTGATGATGAAGGCTCTCCCAATAAATATGAATTGCCTGTTGTGCCTGAGGGCTATGTTATGGATGAAGAGACTAAAAGAGACTTTCTTGCTTGCAATGATAGAAGTGATCTTAAGAAATTATTAGCTAAGCTTAAACAAAAAAACTCTGAATGCTAGAATGAAATATGATCCTGCTTATGCTACTTCACCTATCTTTGTTACTGATAAGGATTATGAATTCTCTATTGATCCTGATATAATTACTTTGGTTGAATCTGATCCTTTTTATGGCTATGAATCTGAAACTATTGTGGCACATCTTACTAAATTAAATGATATAGCCACCCTATTCACTAATGATGAGAGAACTCGCTACTTTTATATCCTTAAAATATTTCCGTTCTCATTAAAGGGTGATGCTAAGATATGGTTTAATTCTCTTGATCCTGGTTGTGTGCGTAGTCCCCATGATATGATTTATTACTTCTCTTCTAAATATTTCCCCGCTCATAAGAAACAAGCTGCCTTAAGGGAAATATATAATTTCGTGCAAATTGAAGAAGAGAGTCTCCCACAAGCTTGGAGAGGCTTCTCCAATTACTTAATGCTTTGCCTGATCATCCTCTTAAGAAAAATGAAATACTTGATATCTTTTATAATGGAATAACCGATGCTTCCAGAGATTACCTGGATAGTTGTGCTGGTTCTGTTTTCAGGGAAAGAACACCGGATGAAGCTGAAATTCTATTGAATAATATGTTGACAAATGAAAATAATTGGACACTTCCTGAGCCAACTCCTGAGCCTATTCCTAAGCCAACTCCGAAGAAGAGGGGTGTTCTATTTCTCAGTCCTGAAGATATGCAAGAGGCAAAGAAATCTATGAAAGAAAAAGGTATAAAAGCTGAAGATGTTAAGAATTTACCTCCTATTGAAGAAATACATGGTCTTAATTTACCGTCTGTTGAAGAAATATATGATCTTAATTCATCACCTATTGAAGAAACACATGGTCTTGATAACCCGACACAGGTAGTAAAGGTAAATTTTCTCTATAGATATGATAAAGCTGAAATCCCTCCTACTAAGTTTGCTAGCCAATGTTTGGATGAGTTTGATAATTTTATGGTTAAGCAAGAAGATTTTAATGCTTATTTTGGTATACAATTAAAACAAAATGCTTATATGATTGAACACTTGGGTGATTATATGTATAGAGTTAAAGGTGAACTTAAACTCATTAGTAAACATGCTTCTATGGTTACCACTCAAGTAGAACAAGTACTTAAAGCTCAAAATGATTTGCTCAATGATTTGAATAATAAGAATAATGACTATGCTGTTAGAGTGGCTACTAGAACTGGTAAAATGACTCAGGAACCTTTGTATCCTGAAGGTCATCCTAAGAGAATTGAGCAGGACTCCCAGAGAAATAATATTGATGCACCTTCCTTCTAAAAAGAAGAAAAAGAAAAATGATAGGACTTTGCATGCTTCTAGTGAACCTGTTGCTGAACCAACTGAGAATCCAAATAATATTTCTATCTCTGATGCTGAAACACAATCTGGTAATGAACATGAACCTAGTGATAATGTTAATTATGATGTTCAAGTTGATGCTCAACCTAGTAATGATAATGATGTAGGAATTGAACCTGCTGTTGATCTTGATAACCCACAATCAAAGAATCAACATTATGATAAGAGAGACTTTGTTGCTAGGAAACACGGTAAAGAAAGGGAACCATGGGTTCAGAAACCCATGGCTTTTCCTCCGAAACCATCCAAGAAAAAGGATGATGAGGATTTTGAGCGCTTTGCTGAAATGATTAGACCTATCTTTTTGCGTATGCGATTGACTGATATGCTCAAAATGAATCCTTATGCTAAGTACATGAAAGAAATTGTTACTAATAAAAGAAAGATACCAGAAGCTGAAATTTCCACCATGCTTGCTAATTATACTTTTAAAGGTGGAATACCTAAGAAACTAGGAGATCCTGGAGTACCAACTATACCATGCTCCATTAAAAGAAACTATGTTAAAACTGCTTTATGTGATCTTGGAGCCGGTGTTAGTGTTATGCCTCTCTCTTTATATCGTAGACTTGATTTGAATAAGTTGACACCTACTGAAATATCTTTGCAAATGGCTGATAAATCAACTGCTATACCTGTCGGTATTTGTGAGGATGTGCCTGTTGTAGTTGCAAATGTTACTATCTTAACGGACTTTGTTATTCTTGATATTCCCAAGGATGATAGTATGTCTATTATTCTTGGAAGACCCTTTTTGAATACTGCAGGGGCTGTTATTGATTGCAACAAAGGCAATGTCACTTTTCATGTTAATGGTAATGAGCATACGGTGCACTTTCCGAGGAAACAACCTCAAGTCCACAGTATCAATTCTATTGGAAAAATTCCATCGATTATTTTTGGAGGTTTTGAATTTCCTCTTCCTACTGTCAAAAAGAGATATGATATTCTTATTATTGGGGATGTGCATATCCCCGTTGAGGTAACATAGTGTTATTCGAAATTTCTCTGGTTCCATGTTATTCGGAATGAGTTTGTTAACAAGACTTGATCAACCTTGTTAGTGGATTCCTTTTGATGAGCATGAGATGGATGAAGTTAGAAAGCACAACCTTCTGTACCCTCCTTTTACTTTCTGTTATTTAGTTGAAATAAAGTAAAAATAGTATTTTTCTGTCTGTTTTCTGAATTATCCGTGCAATATAAAAATACCCCGAAAATAAAAGTTCTCCAAATGCCCTGCCAATTTAATATGATTTTTTCTGGAATATTTGAGAATATCTGGCACTGAGAACACATCAGGGGGAGCAAGCACCTAGCCACGAGGGTCCAGGGCGCGCCCACCCCCTGGGCGCGCCCCCTGCCTCGTGGGCCCACGGTGGCTCCCCTCCACTTATTCCTGCACCCACACACTTCTTCTTCCTCCCAAAAAAATCACCATCCAGCTCAAGCACAAGTTCTAGCTCATTTTGCTGCGATTTTCGATCTCCTTGCTCAAAGCACCTCTCACAAAACTGCTTTGGGGGATTGTTCCTTGGTATGTGACTCCTCCATTGGTCCAATTAGTTTTTGCTCTAGTGCTTTATTCATTGCAAATTTGTGCTGCCTAGGTGACCATGTTCTTGAGCTTGCATGACAAATTTATATGGTTCCAAGTATTTCTAATGCATGATATAGGCTCTAGGCACTTGTAGGAGTAGTTGCTATCAATTTTGTTGAGTTTGGTTCACTTTTATTTGAGGTTACTAAAAATTTCAGAAATTTTTCAGAGGAAGAAATATGTTTAGGAAAATGTGCCAAGGTGGTTCTTCAAGGAAGCAAGGACCCAGGCAAACCACCAAGGGACGCTCCCGTGCGGTCTTGTGAATGGCCTTCAGAGGACTTCATGGATCAAGCAGGAATTAAGGAAGAATTTAACGCATATCTGCGTAACGCTGATCTTGTGAGCTTCGAGGCAGAAAAGTGCCGCCAGTACCACTATCTCACTAGTTCCTTTGTGAGGAGGTTTGAATTTTCATCTTCACGCAATTCTCAAACTGTCCTGTTTGATCTTTATGAAAATTCTTATACTATGGACTTAGAGGATTTTACCACTGCTTGCAAACTTCCACAATGGGGTAGTGCTAGTGAACCTCGCAAATCCGAATTTAGAGATTTTCTTGCTAGTATAACTATGGGGGAATCTAGAGACATAGCACAAGCTACCATAGGGAGCATTCATTTTCCTGCTATACATTATTTTGCTCTCTTCATAGGTAGGTGCATAAATGGTAAGGATGAAGCATGTCACATGTGTGTCCCTGACCTCAGTATTCTCAGAAGTGCTGTGTTAGGAGATAAATCTTATAATTTGGGAGCCATTGTTGCACGTAGGTTGCATCATAATAGATTTAATGGAGATTTCTTTGGCGGAATTTATGCAACCCGTATAGCTAATTTTCTTGGTATAACCATACGTGAGGATGATATTGAGTTGCCTCCTGCTTATTTGGATTATGAGGCTATGGTTCGTCATCATTTTGTTGAGAGGAACTATCAGTTCCTCCAGTACCGACTAATCTTTGACAGACGACGCACCTATCACGTCGCTCTCCCTGCTTCTACTTTCTTTGACTTTCAGGCAAAGGGGAGATATTACATAACCAGAGAGGAGGTGGAGGAGTATAAGAGGAGGGCTGAGATAGCTCACCTCCAAGCTGCAGCACATGATGCAATGACCGCTGCATCTCAGTACGACCCCAACTACAACTTTGGATATCCGCCAGGCCATCCGTGGCACTAAACCAACTTAGGCCAAAAGCCTAAGCTTGGGGGAGTACGTATTTCTCACCGACATTACATTTATGTTCACACACTCATTGCTAGTTGTTGGTGCTCATACTTTTTCATTGTAATATCCATGCTAGGTTATTTCCTTTTTATGCTTTCTTCTTGTGTGTTTGAAAAACCTTAAGAAAACCAAAAAAAATTAGTTGTAGCTTTAGCTAGTTTACTTTTCATGCTGTAGTAGTAATAATTAAAAGAAAACCCAAAAAGATTTCCTGTTCTTCTTTTCCTTGTTTGGAGCTTTCCCGTGTAAATAGTTTTTATTTCTTTTCTTTTCTTTGGGGGTCGATAGGAGAAGACCATGATTAAATTGTTGAAGTGGCTCTATTATGCATTATTGTTGATTTAACCAAGAGCCCATATTTGCCTTGTCTTCTCCTATTTATTGAATGCTCGCAGATTCCAGCTTAGTCCAATGCACGTGCACTATTATTATTCACATCATTCGGTTGTGCAAGTGAAAGGCAATTATGATGATATATGATGGACTGATTGAGATGGGAGAAGCTGGTATGAACTCGACCTCTCTTGTTTTTGTAAATATGATTAGTTCATCGTTCCTGATTCAGCCTATTATGAATAAACATGTTTGCAATGACAATTAGAGATTATAGTTACTTATGCCATGCTTAATTAGCTAGGGGTTTATAATGGTTTACCTTGCATGTCAACATGCTATTAAGGTGGTTATGATGTGATATGATGGGGTGGTATCCTCCTTTGAATGATTCAAGCGACTTGACTTGGCACATGTTCACACATGTAGTTGAAACAAAATCAACATAGCCTTCATGATATTTATGTTCATGGTGGATTATATCCTACTCATGCTTGCACTCAATGTTTATTAATTTTAATGCATGTTCATGACTGTTGTCGCTCTCTAGTTGGTCGCTTCCCAGTCTTTTTCTAGCCTTCACTTGTACTAAGTGGGAATACTGCTTGTGCATCCAATCCCTTAAACCCCAAAGTTATTCCATATGAGTCCACTATACCTTCCTGAAGGAAATATGCCCTAGAGGCAATAATAAAGTATTATACATTTCCTTATATCATGATAAATGTTTATTATTCATGCTAGAATTGTATTAACCGGAAACATAATACATGTGTGAATACATAGACAAACAGACTGTCGCTAGTATGCCTCTACTTGACTAGCTTGTTAATCAAAGATGGTTATGTTTCCTAGCCATAGACATGAGTTGTCATTTGATTAACGGGACCACCTCATTAGGAGAATGACGTGATTGACTTGACCCATTCCGTTAGCTTAGCACCCGATCGTTTAGTATGTTGCTATTGCTTTCTTCATGACTTATACATGTTCCTATGACTATGAGATTATGCAACTCCCGTTTACCGGAGGAACACTTTGTGTGCTATCAAACGTCACAACGTAAATGGGTGATTATAAAGGTGCTCTACAGGTGTCTCCAAAGGTACTTGTTGGGTTGGCGTATTTCGAGATTAGGATTTGTCACTCCGATTGTCGGAGAGGTATCTCTGGGCCCACTCGGTAATGCACATCACTATAAGCCTTGCAAGCATTGTGACTAATGAGTTAGTTGCGGGATGATGTATTACGGAACGAGTAAAGAGACTTGCCGGTAACGAGATTGAACTAGGTATCGAGATACCGACGATCGAATCTCGGGCAAGTAACATACCGATGACAAAGGGAACAACGTATGTTGTTATGCGGTTTGACCGATAAAGATCTTCGTAGAATATGTGGGAACCAATATGAGCATCTAGGTTCCGCTATTGGTTATTGACCGGAGAGGTGTCTCGGTCATGTCTACATAGTTCTCGAACCCGTAGGGTCCACACGCTTAACGTTACGATGACAGTTATATTATGAGTTTGTATGTTTTGATGTATCGAAGGTTGTTCGGAGTCCCGGATGTGATCATGGACATGACGAGGAGTCTCGAAATGGTCGAGACATAAAGATTGATATATTGGACGACTATATTCGGACACCGGAAGTGTTCTGGAGAAGCTTTGGATTAAACCGGAGTGCCGGAGGGTTACCGGAACCCCCCGGGGAAGTATTGGGCCTTAGTGGGCCTTGAGGGGAGAGAGAGGGCAACAGCCAGGAGGTGGCGCGCCCCCTCCCATGAGGAATCCTAGTTGGACTAGGAGAGGGGGGCGCAGCCCCTCTTTCCCTCTCCCTCTCCCTCTCCCTCTCTTTCCTTCCCCCCTTCTTTTCCTAGTTGGACTAGGAAAGGGGAGTCCTACTCCTACTAGGAGGAGGACTCCCCCCTCTCCTTGGCGCGCCTAGGGCAGCCGGCCTCCCCCTTGCTCCTTTATATACGGGGGCAGGGGGCACCTCTATACACATTTGATATACGATATTTTAGCCGTGTGCGGTGCCCCCCTCCACCATATTACACCTCGATAATACCGTCGCAGAGCTTAGGCGAAGCCATGCGTCAGTGGAACATCATCATCGTCACCACGCCGTCGTGCTGACGAAACTCTCCCTCAACACTCGGCTGGATCGGAGTTAGAGGGACGTCATCGAGCTGAACGTGTGCTGAACTCGGAGGTGCCGTGCGTTCGGTACTTGATCGGTCGGATCGTGAAGACGTACGACTACATCAAGCGCGTTGTGATAACGCTTCCGCTGTGGATCTACGAGGGTACGTGGACAACACTCTTCCCTCTCGTTGCTATGCATCACTATGATCATGCGTGTGCGTAGGAATTTTTTTGAAATTACTACGTTCCCCAACAGTGGCATCCGAGCCTGGTTTTATGCGTTGATGCTATGCACGAGTAGAACACAAGTGAGTTGTGGGCGATATAAGTCATACTGCTTACCAGCATGTCATACTTTGGTTCAGCGGTATTGTGAGATGAAGCGGCCCGGACCGACATTACGCGTACGCTTACGCGAGACTGGTTTCACCGTTGCGAGCACTCGTTGCTTAAAGGTGACTGGCGGGTGTCTGTCTCTCTCACTTTAGTTGAACCGAGTGTGGCTACGCCCGGTCCTTGCGAAGGTTAAAACAACACCAACTTGACAAACTGTCGTTGTGGTTTTGATGCGTAGGTAAGAACTGTTCTTGCTAAGCCCGTAGCAGCCACGTAAAACTTGCAACAACAAAATAGAGGACGTCTAACTTGTTTTTGCAGGGCATGTTGTGATGTGATATGGTCAAGACATGATGTGATATAATTAGTTGTATGAGATGATCATGTTTTGTAACCGAGTTATCGGCAACTGGCAGGAGCCATATGGTTGTCGCTTTATTGTATGAAATGCAATCGCCATGTAATAGTTTTACTTTATCACTAAGCGGTAGCGATAGTCGTAAAAGCAATAAGTTGGCGAGACAACAACGATACTACGATGGAGATCAAGGTGTCACGCCGGTGACGATGGTGATCATAACGGTGCTTCGGAGATGGAGATCACAAGCACGGTGCTTCGGAGATAGAGATCACAAGCACAAGATAATGATGGCCATATCATATCACTTATATTGATTGCATGTGATGTTAATCCTTTATGCATCTTATCTTGCTTTGATTGACGGTAGCATTATAAGATGATCTCTCACTAAAATTTCAAGATAAAGTGTTCTCCCTGAGTATGCACCGTTGCGAAAGTTCTTCGTGCTGAGACACCACGTGTTAATCGGGTGTGATAGGCTCTACGTTCAAATACAACGGGTGCAAAACAGTTGCACACGCGGAATACTCAGGTTAAACTTGACGAGCCTAGCATATGCAGATATGGCCTCGGAACACGGAGACCGAAAGGTCGAGCGTGAATCATATAGTAGATATGATCAACATAGTGATGTTCACCATTGAAACTACTCCATCTCACGTGATGATCGGACATGGTTTAGTTGATATGGATCACGTGAGGATTAGAGGGATGTCTATCTAAGTGGGAGTTCTTAAGTAATATGATTAATTGAACTTGAATTTATCATGAACTTAGTCCTGATAGTATTTTGCAAATTATGTTGTAGATCAATAGCTCGCGTTGTTGCTTCCCTGTGTTTATTTTTGATATGTTCCTAGAGAAAAATTATGTTGAAAGATGTTAGTAGCAAAGATGCGGATTGGATCCGTGATCTAAGGATTATCCTCATTGCTGCATAGAAAAATTATGTCCTTGATGCACCGCTAGGTGACAGACCTATTGCAGGAGCAGATGCAGACGTTATGAACGTTTGGCTAGCTCAATATGATGACTACTTGATAGTTTAGTGCACCATGCTTAACGGCTTAGAATCGGGACTTCAAAGACGTTTTGAACGTCATGGACCATATGAGATGTTCCAGGAGTTGAAGTTAATATTTCAAGCAAATACCCGAGTTGAGAGATATGAAGTCTCCAACAAGTTCTATAGCTAAAAGATGGAGGAGAATCGCTCAACTAGTGAGCATGTGCTCAGATTGTCTGGGTACTACAATCGCTTGAATCAAGTGGGAGTTAATCTTCCAGATAAAATAGTGATTGACAGAATTCTCTAGTCACCATCACCAAGTTAGTAGAACTTCGTGATGAACTATAGTATGCAAGGGATGACGAAAGTAATTCCCGAGCTCTTCGTGATGCTGAAATCGACGAAGGTAGAAATCAAGAAAAACATCAAGTGTTGATGGTTGACGAGACCACTAGTTTCAAGAAAAGGGCAAAGGGAAGAAGGGGAACTTCAAGAAGAACGGCAAGCAAGTTGCTGCTCAAGTGAAGAAGCCTAAGTCTGGTCCTAAGCCTGAGACTAAGTGCTTCTACTGCAAAGGGACTGGTCACTGGAAGCGGAACTACCCCAACTATTTGGTGGATAAGAAGGATGGCAAAGTGAACAAAGGTATATTGGATATACATGTTATTGATGTGTACTTTACTAGTGTTTATAGCAACCCCTCGGTATTTGATACTGGTTCAGTTGCTAAAGTAGTAACTCGAAACGGGAGTTGCAGAATAAACAGAGACTAGTAAAAGGCGAGGTGACGATGTGTGTTGGAAGTAGTTCCAAGATTGATATGATCATCATCGCACACTCCCTATACTTTCGGGATTAGTGTTGAAACTAAATAAGTGTTATTTGGTGTTTGCGTTGAGCATGAATATGATTTGATCATGTTTGTTGCAATACGGTTATTCATTTAAATTAGAGAATAATTGTTGTTCTGTTTACATGAATAAAAACCTTCTATGGTCATACACACCAACGAAAATGGTTTGTTGGATCTCGATCGTAGTGATACACATATTCATAATATTGAAGCCAAAAGATGCAAAGTTAATAATGATAGTGCAACTTATTTGTGGCACTGCCGTTTAGGTCATATTGGTGTAAAGCGCATAAAGAAACTCCATACTGATGGGATTTTGGAATCACTTGATTATGAATCACTTGATGCTTGCTAACCGTGCCTCATGGGCAAGATGACTAAAACGCCGTTCTCCGGAACTATGGAGAGAGCAACAGATTTGTTGGAAATCATACATACAGATGTATGTGGTCTGATGAATATTGAGGCTCGTAGCAGGTATCATTATTTTCTGACCTTCACAGATGATTTGAGCAGATATGGGTATATCTACTTAATGAAACAGAAATCTGAAACATTTGAAAAGTTCATATAATTTCAGAGTGAAGCGGAAATCATCGTAACAAGAAAATAAAGTTTCTACGATCTAATCGTAAAGAAGAGTATTTAAGTTACGAGTTTGGCCTTCAGTTAAAACAATGTGAAATAGTTTCACTACTCACGCCACCTGGAACACCACGGTGTAATGGTGTGTGAACATCGTAACCGTACTTTATTAGATATGGTGCGATATATGATGTTTCTTACCGATCTACCACTATCGTTTTGGGGTTATGCATTAGAGACAGCTGCATTCACGTTAAATAGGGTACCATCTAAATCCGTTGAGACGACATCTTATGAACTGTGGTTTGGCAAGAAACCAAAGTTGTCGTTTCTTAAAATTTGGGGTTGCGATGCTTATGTGAAAAAGTTTCATCCTGATAAGATCAAACCCAAATCGGAGAAATGTGTCTTCATAAGATACCCAAAGGAGACAGTTGGGTACACCTTCTATCACAGATCCGAAGGCAAGACATTCGTTGCTAAGAATGGATCCTTTCTAGAGAAGGAGTTTCTCTCGAAAGAAGTGAGTGGGAGGAAAGTAGAACTTGATGAGGTAATTGTACCTGCTCCCTTATTGGAAAGTAGTTCATCGCAGAAACCAGTTTCTATGACGCCTATACCAATTAGTGAGGAAGTTAATGATGATGATCATGGAACTTCAGATCAAGTTATTACTGAACCTCGTAGGTCAACCAGAGTAAGATCCGCACCAGAGTGGTACGGTAATCCTGTTCTGGAGGTTATGTTACTAGACCATGACGAACCTACGAACTATGAAGAAGCGATGGTGAGCCCAGATTCCGCAAAATGGCTTGAGGCCATGAAATCTGAGATGAGATCCATGTATGAGAACAAAGTATGGACTTTGGTTGACTTGCCCGATGATCGGCAAGCCATGAAAATAAATGGATCTTCAAGAGGAAGACGGACGCTGATAGTAGTGTTACTATCTACAAAGCTAGAATTGTCGCAAAAGGTTTTCGACAAGTTTAAGGTGTTGACTACGATGAGAGTTTCTCACTCGTATCTATGCTTAAGTCTGTCCGAATCATGTTAGCAATTGCCGCATTTTATGAAATCTGGCAAATGGATAAACAAAACTGCATTCCTTAATGGATTTATTAAAGAAGAGTTGTATATGATGCAACCAGGAGGTTTTGTCAATCCTAAAGTGCTAACAAAATATGCAAGCTCCAGCGATCCATCTATGGACTGGTGCAAGCATCTCGGAGTTGGAATATACGCTTTGATAAGTTGATCAAAGGATATAGTTTTATACAGACTTGCGGTGAAGCCTGTATTTACAAGAAAGTGAGTGGGAGCACTACAACATTTCTGATAAGTATATGTGAATGACATATTGTTGATCGGAAATAATGTAGAATTATTCTGCAAAGCATAAAGGAGTGTTTGAAAGGAGTTTTTCAAAGAAAGACCTCGGTGAAGCTGCTTACATATTGAGCATCAAGATCTATAGAGATAGATCAAGACGCTTGATAAGTTTTTTCAATGAGTACATACCTTAACAAGATTTTGAAGTAGTTCAAAATAGAACAGTCAAAGAAAGAGTTCTTGCCTGTGTTACAAGGTGTGAAATTGAGTAAGACTCAAAGCCCGACCACGGCAGAAGATAGAAAGAGAATGAAAGTCATTCCCTATGCCTTGGCCATAGGTTCTATAAAGTATGCCATGCTGTGTACCAGATCTATTGTATACCCTACACTGATTTTGGCAAGGGAGTACAATAGTGATCTAGGAGTAGATCACTGGACAGCGGTCAAAATTATCCTTAGTGGAATAAGGATATGTTTCTCGATTATGGAAGTGACAAAAGGTTCGTCGTAAAGGGTTACGTCGATGCAAGTTTTGACACTAATCTAGATGACTCTAAGTCTCGGTCTAGATACATATTGAAAGTGGGAGCAATTAGCTAGAGTAGCTCCGTGCAGAGCATTGTAGACATAGAAATTTGCAAAATACTTACGGATCTGAATGTGACAGACCCGTTGACTAAAATTATCTCACAATCAAAACATGATCACACCTTAGTACTCTTTGGGTGTTAATCACATAGCGATGTGAACTAGATTATTGACTCTAGTAAACCCTTTGAGTGTTGGTCACATAGAGATGTGAACTATGGGTGTTAATCACATGGTGATGTGAATTATTGATGTTAAATCACATGGCGATGTGAACTAGATTATTGACTCTAGTGCAAGTGGGAGACTGAAGGAAATATGCCCTAGAGGCAATAATAAAGTATTATATATTTCCTTATATCATGATAAATGTTTATTATTCATGCTAGAATTGTATTAACCGGAAACATAATACATGTGTGAATACATAGACAAACAGAGTGTCACTAGTATGCCTCTACTTGACTAGCTCGTTAATCAAAGATGGTTATGTTTCCTAGCCATAGACATGAGTTGTCATTTGATTAACGGGATCACCTCATTAGGAGAATGACGTGATTGACTTGACCCATTCCGTTAGCTTAGCACCCGATCGTTTAGTATGTTGCTATTGCTTTCTTCATGACTTATACATGTTCCTATGACTATGAGATTATGCAACTCCCGTTTACCGGAGGAACACTTTGTGTGCTACCAAACGTCACAACGTAAATGGGTGATTATAAAGGTGCTCTACAGGTGTCTCCAAAGGTACTTGTTGGGTTGGCGTATTTCGAGATTAGGATTTGTCACTCCGATTGTCGGAGAGGTATCTCTGGGCCCACTCGGTAATGCACATCACTATAAGCCTTGCAAGCATTGTGACTAATGAGTTAGTTGCGGGATGATGTATTACGGAACGAGTAAAGAGACTTGCCGGTAACGAGATTGAACTAGGTATCGAGATACCGACGATCGAATCTCGGGCAAGTAACATACCGATGACAAAGGGAACAACGTATGTTGTTATGCGGTTTGACCGATAAAGATCTTCGTAGAATATGTGGGAACCAATATGAGCATCCAGGTTCCGCTATTGGTTATTGACCGGAGAGGTGTCTCGGTCATGTCTACATAGTTCTCGAACCCGTAGGGTCCGCACGCTTAACGTTACGATGACAGTTATATTATGAGTTTGTATGTTTTGATGTACCGAAGGTTGTTCGGAGTCCCGGATGTGATCATGGACATGACGAGGAGTCTCGAAATGGTCGAGACATAAAGATTGATATATTGGACGACTATATTCGGACACCGGAAGTGTTCCGGAGAAGTTTCGGATTAAACCGGAGTGCCGGAGGGTTACCGGAACCCCCCGGGGAAGTATTGGGCCTTAGTGGGCCTTGAGGGGAGAGAGAGGGCAGCAGCTAGGAGGTGGCGTGCCCCCCTCCCATGAGGAATCCTAGTTGGACTAGGAGAGGGGGGCGCAGCCCCTCTTTCCCTCTCCCTCTCCCTCTCTTTCCGCCCCCCTTATTTTCCTAGTTGGACTAGGAAAGGGGAGTCCTACTCCTACTAGGAGGAGGACTCCCCCCTCTCCTTGGCGCGCCTAGGGAAGCCGGCCTCCCCCTTGCTCCTTTATATACGAGGGCAGGGGGGCACCTCTATACACACTTGATATACGATATTTTAGCCGTGTGCCGTGCCCCCCTCCACCATATTACACCTCGATAATACCGTCGCGGAGCTTAGGCGAAGCCCTACGTCGGTGGAACATCATCATCGTCACCACGCCGTCGTGCTGACGAAACTCTCCCTCAACACTCGGCTGGATCGGAGTTAGAGGGACGTCATCGAGCTGAACGTGTGCTGAACTCGGAGGTGCCGTGCGTTCGGTACTTGATCGGTCGGATCGTGAAGACGTACGACTACATCAACCGCGTTGTGATAACGCTTCCGCTGTCGGTCTACGAGGGTACGTGGACAACACTCTCCCCTCTCGTTGCTATGCATCACCATGATCATGCGTGTGCGTAGGATTTTTTTTGAAATTACTACGTTCCCCAACACTTCCTATATATGCGGTATCTACTTGCCGTTCCAAGTAAATTTGTATGTGCCAAACTCTAAACCTTCAAATGAAATTCTGTTTTGTATGCTCGAATAGCTCATGTATCAACTAGGGCTGTCCGTATCTTCCATGCTAGGCGGGTTATTCTCAAGAGGAGTGGACTCCGCTCCTCACTCACGAGAAAATGGCTGGTCACCGGGATTCCTAGTCCCATGCTTTATGCAAACCAAATCAAAATAATTGCAAACAAAACTCCCCCGGGACTGTTGTTAGTTGGAGACACTCGTTGTTTCGAGCAAGCCATGGATTGATGCTTGTTGGTGGAGGGGGAGTATAAACTTTACCATTCTATTTGAGAACCGCCTATAATGTGTGTAGCATGGAAGATATCGCCATCTCTTGGTTGTTATGTTGACAATGAAAGTATGCCGCTCAAAATATTATTTATCTCTATTTCAAAATTGAGCTCTGACACCTCTATAAATCCCTGTTTCCCTCTGCGAAGGGCCTATCTATTTACTTTTATGTTGAGTCATCACCCTCTTATTAAAAAGCACCAGCTGGAGAGCACCGCTGTCATTTGCATCCATTACTATTAGTTTATATTGGGTATGACTATGATTGGATCTCTTTTACCATGAATTACAATGTTTAGTGAGTCCTTGATCTTTAAAGGTGCTCTGCATTTATGTTTTGCGGTCTCAGAAAGGGCTAGCGAGATACCATGTTATATCATATCATGATTGTTTTGAGAAAGTGTTGTCATCCGAGATTTATTATTGCTCGCTAGTTGATTATGCCATTGACATGAGTAAACATGAGACCTAAATGTTATTGTGAATATGGTTAGTTCATAATCTTTGCCGAAATCTTGAATGCTGGCTTTACATATTTACAACAACAAGAGCAAACAGAGTTTGTAAAAGTTTTCTTTATCACTTTTAGTTTATCAACTGAATTGCTTGAGGACAAGCAAAGGTTTAAGCTTGGGGGAGTTGATACGTCTCCGTCGTATCTACTTTTCTAAACACTTTTGCCCTTGTTTTGGACTCTAACTTGCATGATTTGAATGGAACTAACCCGGACTGACACTATTTTCAGCAGAATTGCCATGGTGTTATTTATGTGTAGAAACAAAAGTTCTCGGAATGACCTGAAACTCCACGGAGATTGTTTTTGGAAATAATAAAAAATATTGGCAAAAGAATCAAGGCCAGGGGGCCCACACCCTGTCCACGAGGGTGGGGGGCGCGCCTGCCCCCCTAGGCGCGCCCCCTACCTCGTGGGCCCCTTGGAGCTCCACCAACCTCAACTCCAACTCCATATATTCGTGTTCGGGGAGAAAAAAATCAGAGAGAAAGATTCATCGCGTTTTACGATACGGAGCCGCCGCCAAGCCCTAAACCCTCTCGGGAGGGCTGATTTGGAGTCCGTTCGGGGCTCCGGAGAGGGGAATCCGTCGCCGTCGTCATCATCAACCATCCTCCATCACCAATTTCATGATGCTCACTGCCGTGTGTGAGTAATTCCATCGTAGGCTTGCTGGACGGTGATGGGTTGGATGAGATTTATCATGTAATCGAGTTAGTTTTGTTAGGGTTTGATCCCTAGTATCCACTATGTTCTGAGATTGATGTTGCTATGACTTTGCTATGCTTAATGCTTGCCACTAGGGCCCGAGTGCCATGATTTCAGATCTGAACCTATTATGTTTTCATGAATATATGTGAGTTCTTGATCCTATCTTGCAAGTCTATAGTCACCTACTATGTGTTATGATCCGGCAACCCCGAAG
This sequence comes from Triticum aestivum, assembly GCF_018294505.1. Taxonomy (NCBI): domain Eukaryota; kingdom Viridiplantae; phylum Streptophyta; class Magnoliopsida; order Poales; family Poaceae; genus Triticum; species Triticum aestivum. The sequence goes on from NC_057802.1 coordinate 187,214,003, forward strand.
TGACAATAATCGGGACCACTCCCGGTGATGACCATAGTTTGAGGAGTTCATGTATTCACTATGTGTTAATGCTTTGGTCTGGTACTCTATTAAAAGGAGGCCTTAATATCCCTTAGTTTCCCTTAGGACCCCGCTGCCATGGGAGGGTAGGACAAAAGATGTCATGCAAGTTGTTTTCCATAAGCACGTATGACTATATTTGGAATACATGCCTACATTATATTGATGAATTGGAGCTAGTTCTGTGTCACCCTATGTTATGATTGTTACATGATGAACTGCATCCGGCATAATCCTCCATCACCGATCCAATGCCTACGAGCTTTTCACATATTGTTCTTCGCTTATTTACTTTTCCGTTGCTACTGTTACAATCACTACAAAACCCAAAAATACTACTTTTGCTGTTGTTACCGTTACTTTCATACTACTTTGCTACTAAATACTTTGCTACAGATACTAAGTTATCCAGGTGTGGTTGAATTGACAACTCAACTGCTAATACTTGAGAATATTCTTTGGCTCCCCTTGTGTCGAATCAATAAATTTGGGTTGAATACTCTACCCTCGAAAACTGTTGTGATCCCCTATACTTGTGGGTTATCAATAGTCTTTCTAGCATTTGACTAATAAAAGGTAGAGGGTAATGATCTTTCCTAGTAGCTTTGTTTAATTTTCTAAAATCGATTACTATTCTATAACCTGTAACAATTCTTTGTGGGATCAATTCATTCTTATCATTGGAAACAACAGTAATACCTCCCTTCTTAGGGACACAATGAACGAGACTTACCCATCTACTATCAGCAATAGGATAAATTATACTTACTTCCAGAAGCTTTAATATTTCATTTCTCACCACTTCTTTCATCTTAGGATTTAACCGTCGTTGGTGATCAACAATTAGTTTAGCATCAAGCTCCATATTAATTTTATGCTGACATAGAGTGGGACTAATGCCCTTAAGATCATCCAGGGTATATCCAATAGCGGCACGGTGCTTCTTCAGAGTTTTCAATAATTTCTTTTCCTCATGCTCTGAAAGGTTAGCACTAATAATAACAGGATATATCTTCTTTTCACCATGATAAGCATATTTCAGAGTATCAGGCAATTGTTTAAGATCGAACATAGGATCAATCTTAGTTGGTAGAGGATCTCCAAGAGTTCCAACAGGTAAATTGTGTTTCAAAACAGGCATCTATTTAAAGAAAATCTCATCTAATTCCTTTCTTTCATTCATAAACATATCATTTTCATGGTCAAGCAAATAGTGTTCTAAAGGGTCAGTAGGAGGCACAACAATAGAAGCAAGACCAATAATTTCATCTTTACTAGGCAATTCTTTATCATGAGGTTGTCTCCGAAATTTGGAGAAATTAAACTCATGAGACACATCCCCAAAACTTACACTAACAGTTTCTTTCTCGCAATCTATCTTAGCATTGATAGTGTTCAAGAAAGGTCTACCAAATATAATGGGACAAAAATCATCTTGTGGGGAACCAAGAACAAGAAAATCAATAGGATATTTTTTCCCACACAAGACTTCAACATCTCTAACAATCCCAATTGGTGAGATAGTAGTCTATTGGCAAGCTTAATTGTAACATCGATATCTTCTATCTCAGCAGGTGCAATATCATTCATAATTTCTTGATATAAGGTAAAAGGAATTGCACTCACACTAGCACCCAAATCACATAAGCCATGATAACAATGATCTCCTATTTTAACGGAAACAACAGGCATGCTAACAACATGTCTATGTTTATCTTTATTATCGGGTCTAGCAATTCTAGCAGTTTCATCATAGAAATAAATAAGATGCCCCTCAATATTATCAACCAAGAGATATTTAACCATAGCAATACTAGGTTCAACTTTAATTTGCTCAAGGGGTGTAGGTGTTCTAGTATAACTCTTACGAATCACAGCTGAAGCTTTAGCATGATCTTTTATCCTAACAGGGAAATGTGGTTTCTCAATATAAGCAGTAGGAATAACATGATCAACATTATAAGTAATTGTTTCTTCCCCAGCTTTAATAGGTTCTACTACTTTCACTTCAATGGGAGGATGATATTTAAACCACTTCTCCTTGGGGAGATCAACATGAGTAGCAAATGAATCACAGAAAGAAGCTACTACCTCAGAGTCAAGTGCATATTTAGTGCTAAATTCACGAAAAGCATCGGTATCCATGAAAGATTTAACACAATCAAACTTAAGGTTTATACCTGACTCCTTACCTTCGTCGAGCTCCCAATCTTCAGAGTTGCGTTTAACTCTATCCAATAAGTCCCAGTTGAACTCAATAGTCTTCTTAAAAAAGAACATGTACAAGAAGTATCGAGCATGGATTGATCATTACGAGAAAGCCGAGCATAAAAATTCTAAATAATAATTTCTCTTGAGAGCTCATGATTGGGGCACGAATATAACATTGACTTAAGCCTCCCCCAAGCTTGAGCGATACTTTCTCCTTCATGAGGCAAAAAATTATAAATATAATTTCAATCACGATGAACCAGATGCATAGGATAAAACTTTTGATGAAATTTCAATTTCAATCGGTTATAATTCCAAGTCCCGATATCATCACATAGCCTATACCATGTCCATGCCTTCTCCTTCAAAGATAAAGGAAAGACCTTCTTCTTGACTTCATCCTTTGGCAAACCTGAAAGCTTGAATAATCCACAAACTTCATCCACATAGATTAGATGCATATCAGGATGTAATGTTCCATCTCCTGCATAAGGATTAGCTAGCAGTTTCTCTATCATACCCGAAGGAATTTCATAATAAATATTTTCAGTAGGTTCAGTAGGTTTAGGGGCAACTTCTTGCTCTACCGGTCGGGGTGAAGATACCCCGAACAAGCCCATCAAAGGATTATTTTCCATAGTGACAAGTGACAGTAAATTTCAGCATGTAATATAAATATTTCCTTACCAAAGGCGCTTCACTCCCCAACAACAGCGCTAGAAAAGAGTCTTGATGACCCACAAGTACAGGGGGTCTATCTTAGTCCTTTCAATAAGTAAGAGTGTCGAACCCAACGAGGAGCAGAAGCAAATGACAAGCGGTTTTCAGCAAGGTATTCTCTGCAAGCACTGGAATTATTGGTAACAGATAGTTGTGTGATAAGATAATTCATAACGGATAACAAGTAAGAAATGTAAATAAGGTGCAGCAAGGTGGCCCAATCCTTTTTGTAGCAAAGGACAATCCTGGACAAACTCTTATATAAAGCAAAGTGCTCCCGAGGACACATGGGAATCATTTGATTCACGTTCGTTACTTTGATAATTTGATATGTGGGTGGACCGGTGCTTGGGTGCTGTCCTTACTTAGACTGACTCCCACTTATGATTAACCCCTATCGCAAGCATCCGCAACTATGAAAGAAGAATTAAGATATATCTAACCATAGCATGAAACATGTGGATCCAAATCAGCCCCTTACGAAGCAACACATAAATTAGGGTTTAAGCTTCTGTCACTCTAGCAACCCATCATCTACTTATTACTTCCCAATGCCTTCCCCTAGGCCCAAATCATGGTGAAGTGTCATGTAGTCGATGTTCACATAACACCACTAGAGGAAAGAGAACATACATCTCATCAAAATATCGAACGAATACCAAATTCACACGATTACTTATGACAAGACTTCTCCCATGTCCTCAGGAACAAACGTAACTACTCACAAAGCATATTCATGTTCATAATCAGAGGCTTATTGAATATCTTAAGGATACAAACATATGATTTTCCACCGAATAAACCAACTAGCATCAACTACAAGGAGTAATCAACACTACTAGCAACCCACAGGTACCAATCTTAGGTTTTGAGACAAAGATCGGATACAAGAGATGAACTAGGGTTTGAGAGGTGATGGTGCTGGTGAAGATGTTGATGGAGATTGACCCCCACTCGATGAGAGGATCGTTGGTGATGACGATGGCTTCGATTTCCCCCTCCGGGAGGGAAGTTTCCCTGACACAACAGCTCCGCCGGAGCCCTCGATTGCTTCTGCCCAGGTTCCGCCTCGATATGGCGGTGCTTCATCGCAAAAGCTTCCTTCTGATCTTTTTCCAGGTCAAAAGACATCATATAGTAGAAGATGGGCACCGGAGGCCTGCCAGGGAGCCCACAAGCCATAGGGGCGCGCCCCCAGGCTTGTGGCCTCCTGGTGGGCCCCCTCTGGTATTTTCTTCGCCCAATATTTTTTTATTCCAAAATAATTCTCCATAAAATTTCAGGACTTTTGGAGTTGTGCATAACACGTCTCCCAGATTTGCACCCTTTCTTGTCCAGAATTCCAACTGCCGGCATTCTCCCTCTTCATGTAAACCTTGTAAAATAAGGGAGAAAAGGCATAAGTAGTGTATGATAATGTGTAATAAAAGCCCATAATGCAATAAATATCAATATAAAATCATGATGCAAAATGGACGTATCACCCTGCGCTGCTGAGTCGATGCCAGAGGAAAAAAATCAAGGAACCGGACTCCGGAGCACCTAGTTGCCCCGATGCCCAGTTCCTTCGTGCCATAAAGTTTTAGTATTTTACTGCTTGGATGCTCGGATGTGTGGTGCAAAGTTGGCTGTACAAACTGCTGAAGCGGTGCCAAATTATTTTCTCAGGGCACCATTGATGAGATGACAACGTATTTAGATACTAGGTAGAAACAGTGACACTGTCTTAATCACATCCAGAATAACATAGCACAGTGACAATTTCTGAATCACATCTAACAAATGATTTGTAACAACGAAAGTGGGGCTAACCTTGTTTGCACATGCCGGAAACTTCCTCCACTATCCACAGATTCAAACGCAACTAACTCCACGCATGGAGATTGATGTGATAATGAGCAGACAGATCTTCAGCCACCCGCTCCATTCGTTGCAAGATGGTCCTAGGGAGCTACAAGAGGAATAAATGACTCAAATCAGCCATCGGGTTAAAATCCTTTATTCCAAATCATAACTCGAGAGAGAGGCGAGAGGCATACCCGACTTGTTGGGGATATAACTACTGGGTATGAATCGCCCAGGAGGGGCCGGGTCATACCACTGGCGACTCATCAAAGAAGATGGCGGATCATACAAGCCCGTTGACGGCCCAAGACCCAGAGGCGACTTGAGGCTCAAGAGGATGAACCGCCATATGTATGACTTGTTTTGTAAGGCAAGCGTAGTTAGTCACTGATGTCTACTACACAACCTTCTTCTTGTAGACGTTGTTAGGCCTCCAAGTGCAGAGGTTTGTAGGATAGTAGCAAATTTCCCTCAAGTGGATGACCTAAGGTTTATCAATCCGTGGGAGGCGTAGGATGAAGATGGTCTCTCTCAAACAACCCTGCAACCAAATAACAAAGAGTCTCTTGTGTCCCCGACACACCCAATACAATGGTAAATTGTATAGGTGCACTAGTTCGGCGAAGAGATGGTGATACAAGTGCAATATGGATGGTAGATATAGGTTTTTGTAATCTGAAAATATAAAAATAACAAGGTAACTAATGATAAAAGTCAGCGTAAACGGTATTGCAATGCTTCGAAACAAGGCCTAGGGTTCATACTTTCACTAGTGCAAGTTCTCTCAACAATAATAACATAATTGGATCATATAACTATCCCTCAACATGCAACAAAGAGTCACTAATAGCGGAGAACAAACGAAGAGATTATGGTAGGGTACGAAACCACCTCAAAGTTATTCTTTCTGATCGATCTATTCAAGAGTCCGTAGTAAAATAACATGAAGCTATTCTTTCCGTTCGATCTATCACAGAGTTCGTACTAGAATAACACCTTAAGACACAAATCAACCAAAACCCTAATGTCACCTAGATACTCCAATGTCACCTCAAGTATCCGTGGGTATGATTATACGATATGCATCACACAATCTCAGATTCATCTATTCAAACCATCACAAAGTACTTCAAAGAGTGCCCCAAAGTTTCTACCGGAGAGTCAAGACGAAAACGTGTGCCAACCCCTATGCGTAAGTTCACGAGGTCACGGAACCCGCAAGTTGATCACCAAAACATACATCAAGTAGATCACGTGATATCCCATTGTCACCACAGATAAGCACATGCAAGACATACATCAAGTGTTCTCAAATCCTTAAAGACTCAATACGATAAGATAACTTCAAAGGGAAAACTCAATCCATTACAAGAGAGTAGAGGGGGAGAAACATCATAAGATCCAACTATAATAGCAAAGCTCGCGATACATCAAGATCGTACCACCTCAAGAACACGAGAGAGAGAGAGATCAAACACATAGCTACTGGTACATACCCTCAGCCCCGAGGGTGAACTACTCCCTCCTCATCATGGAGAGCGTCGGGATGGTGAAAATGGCCACCGGTGAGGGATCCCCCCTCCGGCAGGGTACCCGAACAGGGTCCCGATTGGTTTTTGGTGGCTATAGAGGCTTGCGGCGGCGGAACTCCCGATCTATTCTGCTCCCCGATGTTTTTAGGGTACATGGATATATATATATAGGCGAAAGAAGTCGGCCAGGGGAGCCACGAGGGGCCCACGAGGGTGGGGGGCGCGCCCAGGGGGCAAGCGCGCCTCCCTGCCTCGTGGCCACCTCGAAGCTTCCTTGACTTCAAATCCAAGTCTCCTGGATCACGTTCGTTCCAAAAATCACGCTCCCGAAGGTTTCATTTCGTTTGGACTCTGTTTGATATTCCTTTTCTGCGAAACACTGAAACAAGGGAAAAACAGAAACTGCCACTGGGCTCTGGGTTAATAGGTTAGTCCCAAAAATAATATAAAAGTGTTTAGTAAAGCCCATAAACATCCAAAACAGAGAATATAATAGCATAAATACTTCATAAATTATAGATGCGTTGGAGACGTATCAGTCACCGAGCCAGACACGTTGTGTATGAGCCGGCCGGGACTCCGTGAGCCACCGGGCGTCTACCTGTGTATATAAAGGGACGACCCGGCGGCGGTTTAGGCCAAGAAACAAGAGATCAAGAACTAGGTCAAGCGTATTCCCTCCGTGGTAATCGAAACCCAAGCAATACAATCCCAAACTGGAGTAGGCCTTGTTACCTCCATCGCGAGGGGCCGAACCTGTATAAACCCTCTGTGTCCTTTGTCCCGATTAATCCCTTTAAGCTTACCTAGTTGCGATGGCTCCACGACTACGTCCTTCCGCTAGGACATCTGCCATGTCAATCCCACGACAGTTGGCGCCTGATAACCCACAAGTATACGGGATCACAACAATTTTCGAGGGTAGAGTATTCAACCCAAATTTATTGATTCGACACAAGGGGAGCCAACGAATATTCTCAAGTATTAGCAGTTGAGTTGTCAATTCAACCACACCTGGATAACTTAATATCTGCAGCAAAGTATTTAGTAGCAAAGTAGTATGGAAGTAACGGCAACGGTGGCAAAAGTAACAGTGATAGTTTTGTAGTGATTGTAACAGTACCAACGGAAAAGTAAATAAGCGAAGAACAATATGTGAAAAGCTTGTAGGCATTGGATCGGTGATGGAGAATTATGCCGGGTGCGATTATTCATGCAACAGTTATAACATAGGGTGACACAGAACTAGCTCCAATTCATCAATGTAATGTAGGCATGTATTCCGAATATAGTCATACGTGCTTATGGAAAAGAACTTGCATGACATCTTTTGTCCTACCCTCCCGTGGCAGCGGGGTCCTATTGGAAACTAAGGGATATTAAGGCCTCCTTTTAATAGAGTACCGGACCAAAGCATTAAACATAGTGAATACATGAACTCCTCAAACTACGGTCATCACCGAGAGTGGTCCCGATTATTGTCACTTCGGGGTTGCCGGATCATAACACATAGTAGGTGACTATAACTTGCAATATCGGATCAAGAACACAAATATATTGATGAAAACATAAAGGGTTCAGATCTGAGTTCATGGCACTCGGGCCCTAGTGACAAGCATTAAGCATAGCAAAGTCATAGCAACATCAATCTCAGAACATAGTGGATACTAGGGATCAAACCCAAACAAAACTAACTCGATTACATGAAAAATCTCATCCAACCCATCACCGTCCAGCAAGCCTACGATGGAATTACTCATGCACGGTAGTGAGCATCATGAAATTGGTGATGGAGGATGGTTGAAGATGACGATGGCGATGGATTCCCCTCTCCGGAGCCCCGAACGGACTCCAGATCAGCCCTCCCGAGAGAGATTAGGGCTTGGCGGCGGCTCCGTATCGTAAAACGCGATGAATCCTTCTCTCTGATTTTTTTTCTCCCCGAATACGAATATATAGAGTTGGAGTTGAGGTCGGTGGAGCTCCAGGGGGCCCACAAGGCAGGGGGCGGGCCCCCCACCCTCATGGACAGGGTGTGGGCCCCCTGGCCTTGATTCTTTCGCCAGTATTTTTTATTATTTCCAAAAATAATCTCCATGAAGTTTCAGGTCATTCTGAGGACTTTTATTTCTGCACAAAAATAACACCATGGTAATTCTGCTGAAAACAACGTCAGTCCGGGTTAGTTCCATTCAAATCATGCAAGTTAGAGTCCAAAACAAGGGCAAAAGTGTTTGGAAAAGTAGATACGATGGAGACGTATCAACTCCCCCAAGCTTAAACCTTTGCTTGTCCTGAAGCGATTCAGTTGACAAACTGAAAGTGATAAAGAAAAAATTTTACAAACTCTGATTGCTCTTGTTGTTGTAAATATGTGAAGCCAGCATTCAAGTTTTCAGCAAAGATTATGAGCTAACCATATTCACAATAACATTTAGGTCCCATGTTTACTCATGTCAATGGCATAATCAACTAGCGAGCAATAATAATAAATCTCGGATGACAACACTTTCTCAAAACAATCATAATATGATATAACAAGATGGTATCTCGCTAGCCCTTTCTGAAACCGCAAAACATAAATGCAGAGCACCTTTAAAGATCAAGGACTGACGAAACATTGCAATTCATGGTAAAAGAGATCCAGTCATAGCATACCCAGTATAAATTAATAGTAATGGATGCAAATGACAGCGATGCTCTCGAGCTGGTGCTTTTTAATAAGAGGGTGATGACTCAACATAATAGTAAATAGATAGGCCCTTCGCAGAGGGAAGCAGGGATTTGTAGAGGTGCCAGAGCTCGATTTTTGAAATAGAGATAAATAATATTTTGAGCGGCATACTTTCATTGTCAACATAACAACCGAGAGATGGCGATATCTTCCATGCTATACACATTATAGGCGGTTCCCAAACAGAATTGTAAAGTTTATACTCCCCCTCCACCAACAAGCATCAATCCAAGGCTTGCTTGAAACAACGAGTGCCTCCAACTAACAACAGTCCCGGGGGAGTTTTGTTTGCAATTATTTTGATTTGATTTGCATAAAGCATGGGACTGGGCATCCCGGTGACCAGCCATTTTCTCGTGAGTGAGGAGCGGAGTCCACTCCTCTTGAGAATAACCCGCCTAGCATGGAAGATACAGACAACCCTAGTTGATACATGAGCTATTCGAGCATGCAAAATAGAATCTCATTTGAAGGTTTAGAGTTTGGCACATACAAATTTACTTGGAACGGCAGGTAGATACCGCATATAGGAGGGTATAGTGGACTCATATGGAATAACTTTGGGGTTTAAGGGATTGGATGCACAAGCAGTATTCCCGCTTAGTACAAGTGAAGGCTAGCAAAAGACTGGGAAGCGACTGATAACCCACAAGTATAGGGGATCAATTGTAGCCTCTTTCGATAAGTAAGAGTGTCGAACCCAACGAGGAGCTAAAGGTATAATAAATATTCCCTCAAGTTCTATCGACCACCGATACAACTCTACGCACACTTGACGTTCGCTTTACCAAAAACAAGTATGAAACTAGAAGTACTTTGTAGGTGTTTTTGGATAGGTTGCAAGATAATAAAGAGCGCATAAATAAAAGCTAGGGGCTGTTTAGATAAAGACACAGCTAAATTAGTTTTAGTAGAGAGCTTTTGTCACGAGAAAGTTATTTGTCCTTAGGCAGTCGATAACTAGACCGGTAATCATTATTGCAATTTTATTTGAGGTGGAGGCATAAGCTAACATACTTTCTCTACTTGGATCATATGCACTTATGATTGGAACTCTAGCAAGCATCCGCAACTACTAAAGATCATTAAGGTAAAACCCAACCATAGCATTAAAGCATCAAGTTCCCTTTATCCCATACGCAAACAACCTACTTACTCGGGTCTGTGCTTCTGTCACTCACGCCACCCACCATAAGCAATTCATGAACATATTGCAAACCCTACAGCGGGAATCCCTCACGCTTGCGCGACACGGAGAGCACCACAGGGCAGCACCAATAATAAAACATGCAACTCAAACCAATCTTGATCATCAAATAGCCCATAGGACAAAACGGATCTACTCAAACATCATAGGATAGCCATACATCATTGGGAAATAATATATAGCGTTGAGCACCATGTTTAAGTAGAGATTACAGCGGGTAAGAGAGAGGTTACACCGCTGCATAGAGGGGGGAAGAGTTGGTGATGATGGCGGTGAAGTTGTTGGTGAAGATTGCGGTGATGATGATGGCCACGGCAGCGTTCTGGCGCCACCGGAAGAGAAGGGGAGAGGGGGCCCCTTCGTCTTCTTCTTCCTTGACCTCCTCCCTAGATGGGAGAAGGGTTTCCTCTCTGGTCCTTGGCCTCCATGGCGTGGGAGGGGCGAAAGCCCCTCCGAGATTGGATTTGTCTCTCTGTTTCTCTCTGTTTCTGCGCTCTCATCTGCTGCCCTTTCACTGTTTCTTTTATATCCGGAGATCCGTAACTCCGATTGGGTTGAATCTTTCGCCCAGATTTTTCTCATAAAATTTGCTTTCTTGCGGCAAAATAAGAGCGTCAACCGCCTTACGGGGTGCCCACGAGGGTCCAGGGTGCGCCTCCCCCCTAGGGCGCGCCCCCTGCCTCGTGGCCCCCTCGGGCACCGTCTCGCGTTGATTTTACTTCCCAAAAATCATAAATATTCCAAAATAATTCTCCGTCCATTTTTATCCCGTTTGGACTCCGTTTGATATTGGGTTTCTACGAAACATAAAACATGCAACAAACAGGAACTGGCACTGGGCACTGGATCAATATGTTAGTCCGAAAAATAATATAAAAAGTTGCCAAAAGTATATGAAAGTTGAATAATATTGGCATGGAACAATCAAAAATTATAGATACGACGGAGACGTATCAGCATCGCCAAGCTTAATTCATGCTCGTCCTCGAGTAGGTAAATGATAAAAAGATAATTTTTGATGTGGAATGCTACCTAGCATAATCTTGATCATATGTCTAATCATGGCATGAATATTAAGACACGAGTGATTCAAAGCAATAGTCTATCATTTGACATAAAAACAATAATACTTCGAGCGCACTAATAAAGCAATCATGTCTTTTCAAAACAACATGGCTAAAGAAAGTTATCCCTACAAAATCATATAGTTTGGCTATGCTCTATCTTCATCACACAAAGTATTTAATCATGCACAACCCCGATGACGAGCCAAGCAATTGTTTCATACTTTAGCAATCTCAAAATTTTTCAACTTTCACGAAATACATGAGTGTGAGCCATGGACATAGCACTATAGGAGGAATAGAATATGATGGTGGGGGTTATGTGGAGAAGACAAAAAGGAGAAAGTCTCACATCAACTAGGCGTATCAACGGGCTATGGAGATGCCCATTAATAGATATCAATGTGAGTGAGTAGGGATTGCCATGCAACGGATGCACTAAGAGCTATAAGTGTATGAAAGCTCAAACTGGAAGCTAAGTGGGTGTGCATCCAACTTGCTTGCTCATGAAGACCTCAGGCGTTTGAGGAAGCCCATCATCGGAATATACAAGCCAAGTTATATAATGAAAATTCCCACTAGTATATGAAAGTGAAAGCATAGGATACTCTCTCTATGAAGAACATGGTGCTACTCTGAAGCACAAGTGTGGTAAAAGGATAGTAACATTGCCCCTTCTCTCTTTTTCCCTCATTTTTTTATTTTCCTTTTTTATTTTATTTTTATTTTTTTGGTGGCCTTCTTTGGCCTGTTTTTTTATTTGGGCTTCTTTGGCCTCTTTTATTTTTAATAAAGTCCGGAGTCTCATCCCGACTTGTGGGGGAATCATAGTCTCCATCATCCTTTCCTCACTGGGGCAATGCTCTAATAATGATGATCATCACACTTTTTATTTCCTTACAACTCAATATTACTAGAACAAAGATATGACTCTATATGAATGCCTCCGGCGGTGTACCAGGATGTGCAATGATCTAGCGTAGCAATGACATCAAAAACGGACAAGCCATGAAAACATCATGCTAGCTATCTTATGATCATGCAAATCAATATGACAATGAATGCTCAAGTCATGTATATGATGATGATGGAAGTTGCATGGCAATATATCTCGGAATGGCTATGGAAATGCCATGATAGGTAGGTATGGTGGCTGTTTTGAGGAAGATATAATAAGGCTTATGTGTGACAGAGCGTAACATATCACGGGGTTTGGATGCACTGACGAAGTTTTCACCAACTCTCGAGGTGAGAAAGGGCAATGCACGGTACCGAAGAGGCTAGCAATGATGGAAGGGTGAGAGTGAGTATTATCCATGGACTCAACATTAGTCATAAAGAACTCACATACTTATTGCGAAAATCTATTAGTCATCGAAACAAAGTACTACGTGCATGCTCCTAGGGGGATAGATTGGTAGGAAAAGACCATCACTCGTCCCCAACCGCCACTCATAAGGAAGACAATCAATAAATAAATCATGCTCCGACTTCATCACATAACGGTTCACCATACGTGCATGCTACGGGAATCACAAACCTCAACACAAGTATTTATACTAATCCACAACTACCCACTAGCATGACTCTAATATCACCATCTTTATATCGCAAAACTATTGCAAGGAATCAAACATATCATATTCAGCGATCTACAAGTTTTATGTAGGATTTTATGACTAACCATGTGAATGACCAGTTCCTGTCATCTCTCTAAATAGGTATAAGTGAAGCAAGAGAGTTTAATCTTTTCTACAGAAGATATGCCCATGCTCTAACAAATATAAGTGAAGCAAAAGAGCATTCTACAAATGGCGGTTGTCTAAGTGAAGAGAAACAGGCAATCCAAACTTCAAATGATATAAGTGAAGCACATGAAGCATTCTATAAAGCCATACTCAAAAGATATAAGTGAAGTGCAAAGAGCATTCTATAAATCAACCAAGGACTATCTCATACCAGCATGGTGCATAAAAGAAAAATGAAAACTAAATGCAAAAGACGCTCCAAGATTGCACATATTGCATGAACGAAACGAATCCGAAAACATACCGATACTTGTTGAAGAAAGAGGGGATGCCTTCCGGGGCATCCCCAAGTTAGATGCTTGAGTCTCCTTGAATACTTACTTGGGGTGCCTTGGGCATCTCCAAGCTTGAGCTCTTGCCTCTCTTCCTTCTTCTCACATCGAGACCTTCTCGATCATCGAACACTTCATCCACACAAGACTTCAACAGAAAACTCGGTAAGATCCGTTAGTATAATAAAGCAAATCACTACTCTAAGTGCTGTTGCAAACCAATTCATATTTTGTTTTTGCATTGTGTCTACTGTAATATAACTTTTTATGGCTTAATCCACTGATATAAATCGATAGTTTTATCAAAACAAGCAAACTATGCATCAAAAACAGAATCTGTCTAAAACAGAACAGTCTGTAACAATCTGAACATTCACCATACCTATGATACTTGAAAACTTCTACCAAAATTAGGAAAAATAAACAATTTGTATAGAAAGACAGTGCAAAAAGAATCAGAACCATTTGACGTTCCAGTAAAAAACTAAAAATCGCGCACTACAGCCAAAGTTTCTGTCCTGCACCGTACAAACCAACAAGCATTGTAAACATCCTAAAAGCAAACCTTGGCACATTATTTTTATAATACAATGGAATTGTACAAGGGGATAATTATTTTTATTGAAAAGTTTCTGTAATCAAGATTCACAAAGTTTTCGTGAGCATGAACAAAGTTCAAGGCTAGTTCCCACTTCAACAATGCTTGTCTCTCTCACTTTCACCTTTCTTTTTGAAAAGTTTTGGGTTCCCCTCTTTATTTTTTTTGTTTTTAAACTATATAAAGGCACTCAACAGAAATAAATGAATCTCTAAAACTTCCGGGTTGTCTCCCTGGCAGCGCTTTCTTTAAAGCCATTAAGCTAGGCATATAGTGCTCAAGTAGTGAATCCACCCGGATCCCAAGGTATATCAAAGCCAATTTTAATTAGCAATGACTTGGCATTTAGTAGTGAGCACAAAGCAACATATATCAAGCAATGACGAAGTATAACTCTCTTCCTATGCATCGGCATGTCATAAAAGTACAATCCATGCACACAAAGTAAAGGCCAATTAATAGTATAAACAGTTTATTGCAATTTTATCGTGTTGGAAACATAGAGAGGTGGAGATATAGTTCCTCTCTCATAATAATTGCAAGTAGGAGCAGCAAGCACATGCATATTATATTCATCAAAATCATGATGCGCAATGATAAAAGGCAACCCATCAATATAATCCTTAATAAAAGCAAACTTCTCCGATATAGTGTAGTTTGGAGAATTCAAAAAGATAATAGGACTATCATGCGTGGGTGCAATAGCAACAATTTCATGTTTAACATAAGGAACTATAGCAGGTTCATCTCCATAAGCATAATTCATATTGGCACCTTGGCCACAAGCATAGCAAGCATCATCAAAAAGGGATATTTCAAGAGAATCAACGGGATCATAACAGTCATCATAGCAATCACCCTTCGGTAAGCACGAAGGGAAATTAAACAATGTATGAGTTGAAGAGTTACTCTCATTAGAAGGTGGGCACGGGTAGCTAATCCGCTCTTCCTCCTTTGTTCTTCACTCTCCTCCTCATTTTTCATCCAATGAGCTCACAGTTTCATCAATTTCTTCTTCCATAGATTCCTTCGAAATATTACTCTCTTCTTGGACAGCGGAGACTTTCTCAATAAATGCATCAATATCGGAATTGAATTCATAATTCTCATAGCAATATTTAAGGATAGCTAAATTTTCAGGTCTATAAACAGCATCATAAAGATTTTCAAACTCTTTGAACATAGATTCAATTTCATAAGCACCCATAAAAGCAACAAATTGTTCTATTTGTTCCACATCATAGTAATCATATATACCATTAGCATAAGAAGCTAAGGTTTTATTATCATTAAATTTGCATGAAAAGGGAAGGTGTGGAGCCTTCATCCTAGAGCAACAAGTATAATCATATCTTAAGCATACTTGCCGAGCATATCACTTCAACATATAAATTTGATCCCATAATAGTTTCCCTTTTTGAGTCAAGCGATAATCCCTAAAGTATTCACGTTGGTCCAACGTGTCTCCCATTACATAATTGAATGAGGTTTTCTCAGGATTATCAAAGTAGCACATAACATTTTTCACATAATGATCATCGAGGGTTTTAGGAGGTTCCCCATCTCCATGAGCAGCAAGTACACCTATTTTTTTTGGTATTTCGTGTTCCATATCCATAACTAAAGATAGAGAACAACTAAGAATAGCAAATAGAAATTACTTAGTGATAAAGCAAACAAGCACACACGAGAATATTCACCCCACGCTATTGCTCCCCGGCAATGGCGCCAGAAAAAGGTCTTGATAACCCACAAGTATAGGGGATCAATTGTAGCCTCTTTCGATAAGTAAGAGTGTTGAACCCAACGAGGAGCTAAAGGTAGAATAAATATTCCCTCAAGTTCTATCGACCACCGATACAACTCTACGCACACTTGACGTTCGCTTTACCGAAAACAAGTATGAAACTAGAAGTACTTTGTAGGTGTTTTTGGATAGGTTGCAAGATAATAAAGAGCGCGTAAATAAAAGCTAGGGGCTGTTTAGATAAAGACACAACTAAATTAGTTTTAGTAGAGAGCTTTTTGTCACGAGAAAGTTATTTGTCCTTAGGCAATCGATAACTAGACCGGTAATCATTATTGCAATTTTATTTGAGGGAGAGGCATAAGCTAACATACTTTCTCTACTTGGATCATATGCACTTATGATTGGAACTCTAGCAAGCATCCGCAACTACTAAAGATCATTAAGGTAAAACCCAACCATAGCATTAAAGCATCAAGTTCCCTTTATCCCATACGCAAACAACCTACTTACTCGGGTCTGTGCTTCTGTCACTCACGCCACCCACCATAAGCAAATCATGAACATATTGCAAACCCTACAGCGGGAATCCCTCACGCTTGCGCGACACGGAGAGCACCATAGGACAGCACCAATAATAAAACGTGCAACTCAAACCAATCTTGATCATCAAATAGCCGATAGGACAAAACGGATCTACTCAAACATCATAGGATAGCCATACATCATTGGGAAATAATATATAGCATTGAGCACCATGTTTAAGTAGAGATTACAGTGGGTAAGAGAGAGGTTACACCGCTGCATAGAGGGGGGAAGAGTTGGTGATGATGGCGGTGAAGTTGTTGGTGAAGATTGCGGTGATGATGATGGCCACGACAGCGTTCCGGCGCCACCGGAAGAGAAGGGGAGAGGGGGCCCCTTCGTCTTCTTCTTTCTTGAACTCCTCCCTAGATGGGAGAAGGGTTTCCCCTCTGGTCCTTGGCCTCCATGGCATGGGAGGGGCGAAAGCCCCTCTGAGATTGGATATGTCTCTCTGTTTCTCTCTGTTTCTGCGTTCTCATCTGCTGCCCTTTCACCGTTTCTTTTATATCCGGAGATCCGTAACTCCGATTGGGTTGAATCTTTCGCCTAGATTTTTCTCATAAAATTAGCTTTCTTGCGGCAAAAGAAGAGCGTCAACCGCCTTACGGGGTGCCCACGAGGGTCCAGGGCGCGCCTGCCCCCTGGGGCGCGCCCCCTACCTCGTGGCCCCCTCGGGCATCGTCTCGCGTTGATTTTACTTCCCAAAAATAATAAATATTCCAAAATAATTCTCCGTCTGTTTTTATCCCGTTTGGACTCCGTTTGATATTGGGTTTCTGCGAAACATAAAACATGCAACAAACAGGAAC
Source organism: Triticum aestivum (assembly GCF_018294505.1). Lineage (NCBI taxonomy): Eukaryota > Viridiplantae > Streptophyta > Magnoliopsida > Poales > Poaceae > Triticum > Triticum aestivum. The sequence goes on from NC_057802.1 coordinate 187,231,195, forward strand.
TGACACTGGGCACTGGATCAATATGTTAGTCCCAAAAATAATATAAAAAGTTGCCAAAAGTATATGAAAGTTGAATAATATTGGCATGGAACAATAAAAAATTATAGATACGACGGAGACGTATCAGCAACCAACTAGAGAGCGACAACAGTCATGAACATGCATTTAAAATTAAGAAACATTGAGTGCAAGCATGAGTAGGATATAATCCACCATGAACATAAATATCATGAAGGCTATGTTGATTTGTTTCAACTACATGTGTGAACCTGTGCCAAGTCAAGTCACTTGAATCATTCAAAGGAGGATACCACCCCATCATACCACATCACAACCATTTTAATAACATGTTGGCACGCAAGGTAAACCATTATAAACTCCTAGCTAATTAAGCATGGCATAAGCAACTATAATCTCTAATTGTCATTGCAAACATGTTTATTCATAATAGGCTGAATCAGGAACGATGAACTAATCATATTTACAAAAACAAGAGAGGTTGAGGTCATACCATCTTCTCTCATCTCAATCAGTCCATCATATATCGTCATTATTGCCTTTCACTTGCACGACCGAACGATGTGAATAATAATAATAGTGCACGTGCTTTGGACTAAGCTGGAATCTACGAGCATTCAATAAACAGGAGAAGACAAGGCAATATGGGCTCTTGGTTAAATCAACAATAATGCACATAAGAGCCACTTTAACAATTTCATTATGGTCTTCTCCTATCGACCCCCAAAGGAAAGAAAAGAAATAAAACTATTTACACGGGAAAGCTCCCAAAAAGCAAAAGAAGAACAGGAAATATTTTTTAGTTTTCTTTTTAATTACTACTACTACAGCATGAAAAGTAAACTAGCTAAAATCTACTACTATTTTTTTTGTTTTTTCTTAAGGTTTATCAAACAAACAAGAAAAAAGCATAAAAAAGAAAATAAACTAGCATGGATGATACAATGAAAAATTATGAGCACCGACATCTAGCAATGAGTGTGTGAACATAAATGTAATGTCGGTGAGAAATACGTACTCCCCCAAGCTTAGGCTTTTGGCCTAAGTTGGTCTATGGCCACGGCTGGCCTGGCGGATATCCAAAGTTATAGTTGGGGTCGTACTGAGATGAAGCCTCGGGTTGCCACTGGTTGGCAACCTCCTCCGGATCCCACTGGTAAACAGACTGGCGTGGGGGAACAAATTGTGGTTCCGGATCTGGCTCTGTAGCTGATGTGGGGTTCCAGTAGGCGTGAATGGCCTCCAACGGAACAAGGTACTCGCCTGCAGATAAATCAAACAAGGAAGGAGCAGGCAAGGTAATAGTCTCAGGGTGATTTTATCAAATAACAGTCTATAGTTAAGCTCCTTTTTCCTGTTCTTAACAATGAAATCATGTGCAGCCATACTCTTGTAATCTAGAAGAACAGTAGGCAACAATTTTTCTTCCTTATCATAATGCCTAATAGGTATATTAAAGTATGCAGCGAGGCGCGAGGCGAAGATGCCTCCCAAGACGGGGCCCTTAGTACGGTTAAGATTTAACCGCTTTGCGACAATAGCGCCCATACTAAATGAGTCATCACGAAACAAGGCATGGCACAAAATAACAATATCAGGGGCACTTAGGTTGCCACAGTTTCCGCGACCAATTAAGCATCTACTAGCAAATAATGCAAAGTAACGTAAAACAGGAAAAATGTATGCTAGTGATTCTTGCATCGGAAACTTTCCTGGTTTCCCCTACGGCAATTGTATCAATAAACCCCTCCACATCGTCACGATGTGGTTCCTCTACGTTGCCCGAAAAATGCAACTTGCAAACCACACAAAATTCAGAGAGGGGCATCGCCTTGTACTCATCATATAAATAGAAATCCACCGAAGGTGGAGACCTCCTAGAATGGAAATGAAAATTTTGCACAAAGATATTGGTGAGTAAGAGATACTGTTTGCGTTGGTCGCGGATGAAGTCGGTGAGGCCTGCATTCTCAGCCAATTCATAAAAAACATCATAAATCCTGGCTGCTCTCAAGAAATCGTCACAAGGCCATTCACACGGCCGAACTTCCGCGGTGCGAGGGAGATTATACTTGGGCCTCTCTTCTTCTTCACTTTGCTTATCCTTCGAGCTTCGGCTCGAAGAACCCCTCAAAAATCTCTTCATTATTTTCTGAAAATTTCTGAAATTTTTAGTAACTTCAAATAAAAGTGAACCAAACTCAACAAAATTGATAGCAACTACTCCCACAAGTGCCTAGAGACTATATCATGCATTAGAACTACTTGGGACCATATAAATTTGATATGCAAGCTCAAGAACAGGGTCACCTAGGGAGCAAAAATTTGCAATGAATAAAGCGCTAGAACAAAAACTAATTGGACCATTGGAGGAGTTACATACCAAGGAACAATCCCCCAAAGCAGTTTTGTGAGAGGTGCTTTGAGCAAGGAGATCGAAAATCGCAGCAAAATGAGCTAGAACTCGTGCTTGAGCTAGTTGGTGATTTTTTTGGGAGGAAGAAGGAGTGTGTGGTTGCTGGAATAAGTGGAGGGGAGCCACCATGGGCCCACGAGGCAGGGGCGTGCCCAGGGGGTGGGCGCGCCCTGGACCCTCGTGGCCAGGTGCCAGCTCCCCTTGTTGTGTTCTCAGTGCCAGATATTCTCAAATATTCCAGAAAAAAATCATATTTCAATTTCGGGGCATTTGGAGAACTTTTATTTTTGGGGTATTTTTTTATTGCACGGATAATTAAGAAAACTGACAGAAAATACTATTTTTACTTTATTCATTCTCAATAACAGAAAGTAAAAGGACGGTACAAAAGGTTGTTCTCTCTAACTTCATCCATCTCATGCTCATCAAAAGGAATCCGCTAACAAGGTTGATTAGGTCTTGTTAACAAACCCATTTCGAATAACATGAAACCGGAGAAATTTCGAATAACACTATGTTACCTCAGCGGGGATATGCACATCCCCAATAATAAGAATATCATATTTCATCTTGACGGTAGGAAGAGGAAATTCAAATCCTCCAATAATAATCGATGGAGTTTTTCCAATAGAGTTTATACTATGAACTTGAGGTTGTTTCCTCGGAAAGTGTACCGTATGCTCATTACCATTGACATGAAAAGAGGCATTGCCTTTGTTGCAATCAATAACAGCCCCTGCAGTATTCAAAAAAGGTCTTCCAAGAATAATAGACATACTATCGTCCTCGGGAATATCAAGAATAACAAAGTCCGTTAAAATAGTAACGTTTGGAAACTCAACAGGCACATCCTCACAAATACCGACAGGTATAGCAGTTGATTTATCAGCCATTTGCAAAGATATTTCAGTAGGTGTCAACTTATTCAAATCAAGTCTACGATATAAAGAGAGAGGCATAACACTAACACCGGCTCCAAGATCACATAAAGCAGTTCTAACATAGTTTCTTTTAATGGAGCATTGTAAGTGCATCTAGTGCCCCTTAGTGATTTTGGTGTATTGAAGACTTATAGGTTAAGGGACTAATGCGTTTGTGAGTGTACATAGGACTATAAGTCTATGAGGAGTTTGATATTTACAGAGAAAGTCGACCCCTAAAAATGAAGTTCTTCGACTGAAGACTTTGGATTTCTGAAGACTTTCTAAAGACTTTGAAAGTGAAGAAATTGGTGTGACCTTGAAGACTTGGTATTCATTCGAGGAACATGAAGCGTGAAGACTTTTGTTTTCGTAGTTTCATTTTCTCTTTCTCAAGTCATAGGAAACACCGTACTGTTAAAGGGGGTCGAGGAAATACTAAGGAAAAATTTCCATGTGATGCTCAACTCAAAATCCTACACCTACCAATCCCTTCGAGTGAAGCCATTGGAAATCTCATACAGTTCAGTCATATTCTTCAGTGATAGAGATGAAGTTCTTCTGGTCTTTGAGGAATTTGTTCTGACTGAGGAGTTAGGAATTCGCCAGTGCGGATTGCCTACACAGTGAGGAACATGATAGCCCTGAGGAATTGAGCCTCAAATATCCGACCGTTGCTGTGCTATGCGCCAGCTGTCCCAAAATATCTACCCACCTAACGGTCATATCATTGAAGGGCATTTATGTCTTATCATGTCGGGCTGCTCCCTAGGCTATAAATAGCCGCCCCCTACAACCACTAGCTGGTTGGCTGCTCCGAGAGAAACTGACACTTGTTATTTGAGAGCATCCCATCCTCTGAGGACTTTGAGCGAAAATCATCAAGTGAGGAAAACCCAAACCCAAACACCTACAAACCCAAAGTGATTGAGCATCACTGAAGAGATTGATCCTGCATGGATCCGATGCTTGTTACCTTTGAAGACTGTGCTTCTTCCAGACGGTTAGGCGTCATGGTCTAGAGCATCCAAGAGGAATTGTGGATCGCCGAGTGACCAAGTTTGTGAAGGTTCGGAAGTCACCTGAAGACTTACCACGAGTGATTGGGCGAGGTCTGTGTGACCTTAGCTCAAGGAGAATACGGTGAGGACTGTGTGTCCTCAGGTTTAAATACCTAGCCGCTCCAACCAGATGTACAACTGAGACAGCAGTTGGAACTGGTCTACCAAATCATTGTCTTCACCAAGCCTACTGGTTCTATTTCCTCAACTCTTTCATTTCCTCATTACTGTGTTGTGTGCTTGTCATATTTGTGTTTGAAGACTTTGACTGAAGACTTTCTCAATTTCCTCAGTTCAATTTCTTCAGTTTGTTTGTATTCATGCTGTGTTATCCTGTGTTTACGCTTTCAGTACTCTGTGCTTGTTTTCATTTCATCATGATGACCATGCTTGTGTTTTGTTATGTTTACTTTTGAGTACTTATTCCACTGCAAGTAGTTCTTCGCTAAGGAATCTCCTCACCCACAAATTCCTCAGTGAAGAATTCATAAAAATCGCCTATTCACCCCCCTCTAGTCGATATAACGCACTTTCAATTGGTATCAGAGCATGGTACTCCCTTGTTCTGTGTGATTTTGGTTTAACCGCCTGGAGTTTAGTTATGTCGACCGCAGGTATGATCAAGGTCTCTGCTGGGTGTCCTACCTTCGATGGGATGGACTACCCCTACTGGAAGAATAACAAGCGAATGCATCTTGAGGCAATTGATAACGATCTCTGGTATGTTGTGGAAAATGGTGTTCCCTCTGTCACACCTTCTCTGAATGCTGCTGATGTGAAGAGATTCAAGCAACTCGATTCTCAAGCGAAGAATATCATATGTGGCCATCTGAGCAAAGGACAGTATGGAAGAGTGAGTGCTTTGGAAACTGCTAAGCTTATCTGGGATAGGCTGTCCAAAGTGAATGAAGGAGTCTCAACACAGCGTGACTCTTGAGTTGATGTTCTTCGCAATCTCTTCAACCACTTCAAAAAGACTCGACAACGAAAATGTTCAACAAACCTTCGATCGCCTCACTGACATCTCAAATGAGCTTCAAGCACTTGGTGCCACTGACATCACCGACCATGAGGTGGTGAAGAAACTGCTGAGATCGCTTGATTCCTCATTTGATACTCTGGCATTGATGATACAAGAACGTGTTGATTACAAGTCACTTGATCCTGCTGATCCTCGAGAGGCTGAATACTCATGAGTTCCAGCTTGCTGAAAAGAGAGATCTCTATGGTTCAAGCTATGGCAGATCACGTGCACTGAAGGCCAAGGCAGTTCCGAGTCTGAAGATGAAGGCTTGTGGGAGACTCTCTTCTTCAATTTGCACAAAATTATATATTTCCCTTAAAGCAGCTTGTTTCTTATGAGCGGGGAAATATTCAGCAGAGAAGTAATAAATCATATCCTGGGAACGACGCACACAACCAGGATCAAGAGAATTAAACCATATCTTAGCATCACCCTTTAATGATAACGGAAATATTTTAAGGATATAATAGTAGCGAGTTTTCTCATCATTAGTGAACAGGGTGGCTATATCACTTAATTTAGTAAGATGTGCCACAATAGTTTCAGATTCATAGCCATAAAAAGGATCATATTCAACCAAAGTAATTATATCAGGATCAACAGAGAATTCATAATCCTTATCAGTAACAAAGATAGGTGAAGTAGCATAAGCAGGATCATATTTCATTTCTAGCATTCAAAGTTTTTTCTTTCAGCTTAGCTAACAATTTCTTAAGATCACTTCTATCATTGCAAGCAAGAAGTCTCTAGCAGTTTCCTCATCCATAACATAACCCTCGGGAACAACAGGCAATTCATATCTAGGGGGAGAATCTTCATCATCACTTTCATAAATATTATCAGTTTCGATAATTTCATTCTCTCTAGCCCTAGCAAGTTGTTCATCAAGAAATTCACCAAGTGGCACAGTAGTATCAAGCATAGAAGTAGTTTCATCATAAGTATCATGCATAGCAGAAGTGGCATCATCAATAACATGCGACATATCAGAATTAATAGCAGAAGCAGGTTTAGGTGTCGCAAGCTTACTCAAAACAGAAGGTGAATCAAGTGCAGAGCTAGATGACAGTTCCTTACCTCCCCTCATAGTTGAGGGATAAATTTTTGTTTTCTCGTCTTTCAAGTTCTTCATAGTGACCAGCAGATATAAATCCCAAGTGACTCAAAGAATAGAGCTATGCTCCCCGGCAACGGCGCCAAAAAATAGTCTTGATAACCCACAAGTATAGGGGATCGCAACCGTTTTCGAGGGTAGAGTATTCAACCCAAATTTATTGATTCGACACAAGGGGAGCCAAAGAATATTCTCAAGTATTAGCAGTTGAGTTGTCAATTCAACCACACCTGGATAACTTAATATTTATAGCAAAGTAGTATGGAAGTAACAGTAACGGTGGCAAAAGTAACAGTAATAGTTTTGTAGTGATTGTAACAGTAGCAACGGAAAAGTAAATAAGCGAAGAACAATATGTGAAAAGCTCGTAGGCATTGGATCGGTGATGGAGAATTATGCCGGATGCGATTATTCATGCAACAGTTATAACATAGGGTGACACAGAACTAGCTCCAATTCATCAATGTAATGTAGGCATGTATTCCGAATATAGTCATACGTGCTTATGGAAAAGAACTTGCATGACATCTTTTGTCCTACCCTCCCATGGCGGCAGGGTCCTATTGGAAACTAAGGAATATTAAGGCCTCCTTTTAATAGAGTACCAGACCAAAGCATTAACACATAGTGAATACATGAACTCCTCAAACTACAGTCATCACCGGGAGTGGTCCCGATTATTGTCACTTCGGGGTTGCCGGATCATAACACATAGTAGGTGACTATAACTTGCAATATCGGACCAAGAACACAAATATATTGATGAAAACATAAAGGGTTCAGATCTGAGTTCATGGCACTCGGGCCCTAGTGACAAGCATTAAGCATAGCAAAGTCATAGCAACATCAATCTCAGAACATAGTGGATACTAGGGATCAAACCCTAACAAAACTAACTCGATTACATGAAAAATCTCATCCAACCCATCACCGTCCAGCAAGCCTACGATGGAATTACTCATGCACGGCGGTGAGCATCATGAAATTGGTGATGGAGGATGGTTGATGATGACAACAGCGACGGATTCCCCTCTCCGGAGCCCCGAACAGACTCCAGATCAGCCCTCCCAAGAGAGATTAGGGCTTGGCGGCGGCTCCGTATCGTAAAATGCGATGAATCCTTCTCTCTGATTTTTTTCTCCCCGAACACGAATATATAGAGTTGGAGTTGAGGTCGGTGGAGCTCCAGGGGGCCCACGAGGCAGGGGCGCCCCCCCACCCTCGTGGACAGGGTGTGGGCCCCCTGGCCTTGATTCTTTCGCCAGTATTTTTTATTATTTCCAAAAATAATCTCCGTGAAGTTTCAGGTCATTCCGAGAACTTTTATTTCTGCACAAAAATAACACCATGGCAATTCTGCTGAAAACAGCGTCAGTCCGGGTTAGTTCCATTCAAATCATGCAAGTTAGAGTCCAAAACAAGGGCAAAAGTGTTTGGAAAAGTAGATACGACAGAGACGTATCAGCGCCCACCGTGGGGCTGGCGCAGGGTGGTTTTGAATTCTTGAAGGGCAGCTTCGAAGGGATCAAGGGATACGCTATGGGCCGGATGACCAAGAGTCGTCGCGGCAAGCTCTACATTGACGATGCAGGATGGGGCCCCGACGCCGACTCAATTGAGTACAGGTACCGGGTTCCCTTAGGCGGAATCCACGTCTTCATCGGCAAGATCGGCGAACTGGGCCCTGAGCCGGACACCTGCACCGACATCATCGAGACGGCTCAGCGTGCACGACCCGCCCGAGTTCAACCCGTCGTGAAGCATGCCTTTGTTGGTTTCATCCATGGGGCGGAAGTTGAAGAAGGATCTATGTCTGGTGGTGAGATGACCATCTACTCTGATGGTGAATCGTCCACAGGCGAGACTAATTCAATGTATCAGGTGCAAGATGGCCGGCTTGGGGGATGTTCCGATGGCGACAGTATTCCGGACCCCTGTGAGCCGCCGAACAGGGTTGTGATCTTCATGGCCGGTACACAGCCGGCTCTCGGTTCGACAACCACCGCGGCCATGACCTCTAGTTCAACTGCTGCAGCGACGGCTGGTGCTAGTGGCACTGCACGCCTGCCGGCTCAAGCCTTGACAGAGTTATTAGAAGCTTTGGCGATTCTGATGGGGTTGGAGGTAACCCCGGACAACCAGGAACAGCACAAGGTGGATGTGGCGAAGCTACAAGATGAGATAGCTCAAGCCAAGGAAGAGCTGGCGGCTGAGAACGCTAGGATGGCTATGGAATGAGCTGCTTTGGACGCCCAGGCACAACGAATTCAGGCAGACTCTTTCCGGCTCACCTTGGATCAAAAGGCTTCAAACGAGATCATGAGAAGGAGGCACCAGAGTCGTTTACCCCCAGTTTATGACGCAAGGAACCTCTTCAACATGCCTGGAGCAGGGACCAGTGACCCGCCGGTGGTGAACCGGGCAGTTGAGGTGCCTGTGACCGGAGCGCCGGTTCAGCCACGTGCGATGGATCCGCCCCGCTTGAATAATACTCTGCCTCAGCATGTTTCAACACCACCGAGTCATTATTCTAACCCTTTGGATAATATGATTGCTGCGGCGACACGATTGACGGCTCTACCAGTTGAAGGGGAGTCTCCAACAGTGATAGAGACACGGAGGGCTAGAGAGCTTCTTCAGACAGTTGTGGCTCAACAGGCGGCTTATTCTTATAGTTGCGAGCGGATTCATTCAACCCCTCGACCAAGTCGGAGTTACAGCAGGCACATTGAGTCGCCAGCAGTTTCAAGCAGTGAGCAACACCGCAACCAGCCTCTTGGGCATGACCCGGCGCATGGTGGTAATAATGCCCAGGTTTTGGTGGATCAGGGCAGAGCGCGTCGGGAGGCGGAACTGGCGTCTCAGCTAGCGGCTCAACAGCAATCCCCGGTTTATCTGTCAGCATCTGTGGAGGCAGGAGTGACCTCTAGAACCCTGGGTGTGCCGTGTTTAGTACCGGCTCTTCACAACGAGCGTCTACCCAAGGATTTCATGGGCCCTCGGAAGGTGCCGAATTACACGGCGGATCAACCCCCGGAGGCATGGATCGAAAGCTATGAGATGGCTATGGAGATGTTGGATGTCAGCGATGCTGCGTGTGCTAAGTATTTCACCATGATGTTGGATGGGCCGGCTCGTACTTGGTTGAAAGGGCTGCCCGCTAATTCCATTAGGTCATGGGCAGAGTTGAAGGCCCGGTTTATCCAAAATTTTAAAGACACGTGCAAGCAACCTCTGTCAATCCTAGATTTGGACTCTTGTGTTCAAGGTGAGGGCGAGTCAACAACAAATTGGGTGCGCCGGATCTCGGCCGTTATACATTCTTTGGATAGTATTAATGTCGGCTCAGCAGTCCTGATGTTGGAGAAGAATTGCCATTTTCTCCCTTTGAAGCAGAAGCTGGGGCGGCTTAAACGCCACTTCAACGACATGGGAGAGCTAATGGCGGCTCTCGTCAAGTATGCCGACTCTGATAGTACCAAGGACCCCGAGTCTGATGATGAGAAGCTGGGTAAGGGAAAGAAGAGCAGCAATACGAAAGGGCAGGAGCATAACCCGGCAGGTCAAGGTGGCAATGGTAAGCACAAGGCTGATGGCAACTTGGATTTTGTGGCTAACACCAATACGCAGAATAATAATCAGCATCACAAGGGAAAACCGTCCCCTCGGTTTGGAGGACCAAAATTCAACCTTGAGGCGATGATGAATCAGCCCTGCCCAAAGCATGGTACGCATGAAAAGCCGGCCAATCACCTCTCGAAAGATTGCTTCATTATGAGGGAGTATAGAAATTCCAATTTTTTCAAGAACAACCATGGACCAAACGGCGGCTTAGGGTCCGGCTCTCACGGTCCTGGTTTTGGTGGAGGCGGTTCAAATTCCGGCTTCTAGGGCCAAGGCAATCAAGGTGGTTTTAATCAATAGTCTGGTCAAGGGAATCAGCAGCAGCAGTCTGGTTATTAGAGTAACCCGAAGCAGTTGAATAGTGGACAGTACCATGTCTTTAACACGAGTTTGTGCAAGCGGGATCAGAAGCTCCATAAAAGGGTAGTGAACGCAGTTGAGCCGACGATTCCCCGTTACTTGCGATGGTCTAAACATCCTATTCTCTGGAGCCGTGAGGATCACCTGCCCCGGGTTGATAATCCGGGCCACTTGGCTCTGATGGTGGCGCCTCGGTTGGAGGGTACAAATTTCCTAAGGTACTCATGGATGGGGGCAGCAGCATCAATATTCTTTATTATGAAACTTTTCGTCTTATGAGCTTGATTGACCAAGATCTTAAGCCGTCGAACATTGTTTTTCATGGCGTGGTGCCTGGTAAGTTGGCGTATCCAGTGGGCAAAATATCTTTGGAAGTTGCTTTTGGTGATGATCATGATTCCAGATCTGAGACATTGACTTTTGAGGTGGTTAAAATCAAGAGCCCTTATCATGCTCTGTTTGGGCGGCCGGCTTATGCTAAGTTCATGGCAAGGCCTTGTTATGTTTATTTACAGCTTAAGATGCTGGGTCACAAGGGTACCATCACAGTGCGTGGGGGGCGGAAGATAGCCTTGGAGTGTGAGGAAGGTGATGCTGCTTATGCTGAGTCTGTCTGTGCAACAGAAGAATTGAAATTTTACAAGGATAATGTTGACCCGGCGGATATGACGTCTTTGAAGAAGCCGACCACAGAGCATGACCCCCTGTAGAAATTTAAATCAGCTGATGACACCAAGCTGATTGACTTTGTTCCTGGCGATTCATTCAAGTAGTTCAGTATCAGTGCTAATCTAGATCAAAATAGGAAAGCGCGCTCATCGAGTTCATCCGTGAGAACCGGGACATATTTGCATGGAAGCCTTCAGACATGCCAGGTGTACCGAGGGAACTCGCTAAGCACACTCCCAATATTGATCTGAAGTTTAAACCGGTCAAGTAATTCCTTCGTCGCTTTAATGAAGAAAGATGTAAGGCCATTGGTGAAGAAGTGGCCCGGCTCTTGGCAGCTGGGTTTATTGTTGAAGTTTTTCATCCTGAATGGTTGGCTAACCCGGTGCTAGTACTTAAGAAGAATGCCACTTGGCGCATGTGTGTGGATTATACAGACCTTAATAAGGCCTGCCCAGCTGATCCTTTTGCTCTCCCTCGTATTGATCAGATTATTGATGCTACGGCGGGTTGTGAGCGCTTGAGTTTTTTGGATGCTTATTCTGGATATCATCAGATCAAGATGGCAGTTAAGGACCAGGAGAAGACAACCTTTATCACTCCTTTTGGAGCCTTCTGTTATGTGTCTATGCCTTTTGGGCTCAAGAGTGCCCAGGCGACTTACCAGCGGTGTGTGCAAAATTGCCTTCATGATCAGATTGGGTGCAATGTTCATGCTTATGTGGATGATATTGTGGTGAAATCAAGGAAGAAAGAGAATCTGATAGATGATCTGAGAGAGAACTTTGACAATCTCCAGGTCTACAAGATGATGCTTAACCCAGTCAAATGTGTCTTCGGTGTACCAGCAGGCAAGCTTTTGGGTTTTCTGGTTTTTGAAAGAGGCATTGAAGCTAACCCGGAGAAAAATCAAAGCTATTACTTCCTTGGCTAAACCGGCGTGTATCAATGATGTTCAGCGTCTGGCGGGTCGTATTGCGGCCTTGAGCCGGTTCATAAGCCGTTTGGGAGAAAAAGCTATCCCTCTATACCAGATGATGAAGAAAATAGATCACTTTGTCTGGAGTGATGCTGCTGATCAGGCGATTGAGGCCTTGAAGAAACAGTTAGCTGAGCCGCCGGTTCTTGCTGCTCCCATTGATAAAGAGCCCTTGTTGTTATATGTGGCTGTCAATAGCCGAGCTGTCAGCGTGGCAATTGTGGTGGAAAGGAAGTAATCAGGCAAGGAATATCCGGTTCAGTGGCCGGTCTATTACATCAGTGAGGTGCTCACTGAGTCCAAGTAGAGGTATCCGCATTGGTAGAAGCTAGTATATGGGGTGTTCATGGCTAGTCGCAAGCTCAAGCAATATTTTCTGGGTCATCCCATCACTATGGTTAGTTCTGCTCCTTTAGGGGATATTATTCAAAACAGAGAAGCCATAGGTAGGGTAGCCAAGTGGGCCATTGAGCTTGGCCCCCATGGTTTGAAGTATATGCCTCACACAGCCATCAAGTCTCAAGCACTTGTGGATTTCATCAATGATTGGACAAAACTGTAGATGCCTGAGGAGAAGCCGGATATCACATATCGGACTATTCACTTTGATGGATCCAGGCAGTTGGAAGGCTCAGGGGCTGGAGTTATTTTGACTTCCCCACGAGGTGATAAATTATGTTATGTTTTAAGGTTGATGTTCCCTTGTACTAATAATGTAGCTGAGTATGAGGCCTTGCTCCATGGTCTTCAGATGGCTAAGGAGATGAACTTAAGCTGGGTGAGGTGCTTTGGTGACTCAGATTTGGTGGCTCGGCAAGTTTCAGGCACTTGGTATTCTAAGGACCCACCCATGGCGGCTTATCGCTGAGAGGTTGATGCTATTGCTGGTCACTTCAAGGGCTATCAAGTAGATCATGTCGATCGAAGGAAAAACGAGGCGACTGATGCTTTAAGCCGATTGGGGTCCCAGCGTAAGCCGGTGCCACCCAATGTTTTCCTTGATATTCTGCATAATCCTTCAGTCAAATTGCCTAGAGAGGAAGATCTTGCTATTCCTGACCCAGAGGCACAGCTGGTGGCAGCTCTTCATGCTATTCCTGATTGGACAGTTCCATATTTGGCTTATATGACCCAGGGCGAGTTACCTGAAGATGAAACTTTGGCCAAACAGATAACCGGCGGTCTAAGTCAATGACTATTTTCAATGGAGAGTTGCACCGTTGCAGTGTCACAGGGGTGTTTCAACGCTGTGTTTCTCCTGATGAGGGCCGTGAGATTCTATGAGAGATTCATGAAGGAGATTGTGGTCATCATGCCGGCTCTAAGTCTCTCGTGGCCAAGGCTTTTCTTCATGGATTTTATTGGCTAACGGCTCATGCTGATGCAGAGGATTTGGTCAGTAAATGTGATGGTTGTCAGAAATTCTCAAGACGAGCTCACGTGCCGGCTCAAGAATTGAGAATGACTCCAATCACTTGGCCGTTTGCAGTCTGGGGGCTTGATATGGTGGGACCTTTCAAAAGATCCAAGGATAAAAAGACCCACCTTTTGGTGGCGGTTGACAAATTTACAAAGTGGGTTGAAGCAGAACCGGTCAGTAAGTGTGATGCGGCAACAGCGGTTCAATTCATCAAAAAAGTGATTTTCTGTTTTGGTTTTCCCCACAGTATTATAACTGATAATGGCACTAATCTGTCCAAGGGTGCTATGAAAGAATTTTGTCAATGTGAGCATATTCGGCTTGATGTGTCATCCGTAGCTCACCCCCAGTCCAATGGCCAGGCCGAAAGAGCCAATCAAGAAATTTTGAAAGGCATCAAGCCCCGGTTTATGGTCCCTTTACAGAGGACACCGGGTTGTTGGGTGGAGGAGTTACCCTCAGTGTTATGGAGCATCAATACTACCCCCAACAGATCTACGGGTTACACGCCTTTCTTCATGGTTTACGGAGAAGAGGCGGTTCTCCCTAGTGACATCCGTCACGATTCGCCCCGTGTGGCGGCTTATGTTGAAGCTGATAATGAAAAAGCACGTCAGGATGCTCTTGACCTGTTGGATGAGGAGCGTGACCGTGCAGCGGGTCGTTCGGTGATTTACCACCAAGAACTGTGTCGTTATCATAGCCGCCGGGTTAAAACCAGAACCTTTCAAGAAGGAGATTTGGTGCTCCGGCTCATCCAGGATCAAACCGACATGCACAAGCTATCCCCACCTTTGTGGTCAGCAAAAATCTGAACAATGGGTCATACTACCTTATCGATGTTTGAGACCACACGGATTCACGCACATCGGAGGATGAGACCCTCCGGCCGTGGAATATTGCTCATCTTCGGCCTTATTACACCTGAGCCACCGGCTCTTGTGATGTACATATTTTGACAATGTATATATTATGATGAATATAATAAAGCCGGCATCCCTGATAATTAAGGGCCTCTGTCGTTTCATTTCTGAGAATAATGAGTCTTTATTGTCACTTCATATGATCACTTGGGGGCTTCCTGCTCATTGAGCATAGCTATGACTACCCTCTTGATCCGGCTTGTACGCCATGATTATCAAATGCTTGGGGGCTTCCTGCTCATTGAGCATAGCTATGACTACCCTACTGATCCGGCTTATAAACCTGGAATGAAATATTACTTGGGGGCTATTTTGTTAATGAAGAGCTTTGTTGACCCTTGTAATAGGCTTGGACACCAGGTGTATTCACCAAAACATCCAGGTTATCCTGCCTTTGTTTGCCTACCACTCCGACCAGGTAATCCTGGAATGACTCGATGTACTCTTCACAATCAATTTTCTAATAAGACCCTGAGTTTGTCAAAGTTAAAACAGCGATTGGTCATGTGAGGTCCGACTTACGGGGTTGAATGAAGCATTAACTCAGCGGCTGCGTGGCCCTTGAATAACACTTGACATGCAGGCTTGGCAGCCTATGAATGCCTTGTTTTCTGTTTTTTCTAGTTTGTATTTGATTTTTTGAGATTGATCTTTTCTAGTGTGTTGATACATGGTCTAAAGCTGATAACGGCTATGTTTGCCTTATGGTTCATATATGAATCTTTCCGGAGTTTATTAACCCGGCCTGGCTTTGGACTTTAAGTCGCCAGTGTATGATGATTTTTGTGCTTCGGGTTCTGGCCCTAAGCTTTGGGATATTACCCCTTGCCGCATATGGCATGATAAGCCGGCGGTATGAATAAATTGAACAGGGCGTTGTGCTCTGTCTTTGGGCTGATTACCCTTACTGCACAAGGTATGATAAGCCGGCAGTGTGAACAAATATCGCAGGTATGATATTTTGTTATGATTATATGAGGTTGTGATTAAACTGGCCCTGGTTATGGACTATTTAGTCGTCAGTGGTTTTTTATATGGGGTATTGTGACCCGCCCTGGGGTAAACCGC
Organism: Triticum aestivum; assembly: GCF_018294505.1. Lineage (NCBI taxonomy): Eukaryota > Viridiplantae > Streptophyta > Magnoliopsida > Poales > Poaceae > Triticum > Triticum aestivum. The sequence goes on from NC_057802.1 coordinate 187,246,791, forward strand.
CAGGGCACTTGTGATCTGTTTGTGTGCAGGAAAAATGATAAGTCTGATCTGCATAATTGATAATATCATAAGCATAAGTGGCAGATCTTCAAGTGACGGATCGACAGTGTTATGCAAACAAAACGTGCACGATGGCACGATAGATCAGTGTTTAACTAGCCTATTACATGGCTCCGTGAGCCCAAATGAATAAGTGTCTTTTCCAAGCAATGCCTGATGATGCCAGTTATGAACCGGCCAGCGGATCAGTTCTCATGTGTCTTGGCGGGTTGAAGCCTCCGGATCATCTTGCGCCTCTTCTTCTTCAGCTCCTTGATTATACATTGGTTGGAAGTCAGGCATAGACCAGTTGATATCGGTCAAAGCTCTAAACACAGCCTCGTCATCAATAAGGTTGGATGGATCAATGTCAGGAGCGAAGGTGTGCTTACGCGTTGCTGGGATGAGGTCCACCTCTTGATGAACCGGTGCTTTTATCTTCTTATTTTCAGCATCATAAGCTGCCTGGTATTGGGATAGATTGGTCTCCTCAGCCAGTTTGCTTGCTAATGGACGCATTGCTCTTGCTATTTCTGCAAAGTCATCGGCACTGAAGGGAGACCCGTCTTCTTTCACACTTGGACAACCATTGGCCAAGTCTTCTGGACCAAGATCGTTGCTTTAACTCGTTGATCCTTTGGGGCAACACTGATAACCTCTCCAATGTTTCCTTGATAAGGGTGGGCGGATGTTTCTTATGCATAGCAGCACCAATGGTTCGTTGAGCGCCTGTGTATAGCTGTTCTACAAGAGTATAGACAGCCTTAAGCTTGATGCGTATGTCTGAGCCCAACTTGACGCTCCGGAAGCTTGTATCAGTAAAGTTTTTGTCGGTGTACAAAAGTAGGTGTCCCTTTTTGCACCCCTTTACTTGTGCGCGGGCAGTCGTAGCCCCACGCCCCTGGCCACGCTTGGCGGGGTAGAGGAAGCAAAGGCACAAGACGAGTAGACCAACACCAAGCCGGAAACACAAAGTGCAGAAGGGCGAGGTGGACTCCCCCAGCAAGGCCCTTGCCGGGGCGGCCTCCACAGCCCCGGCAAGATCCTTGCCGGGGCAACTTGCCCAACGCCAGCAGGGCTGCCACCCTTGAGCCTGAGAGTTCCGACACCCTCAAACCACATTGGAACCAAGGCTCGGGAAGCGCCTCCATGGTGGCATGCAGATCTTTGTGAAGACCAGAAGCATACAAGACTAGATGAATAACCAGAAGACGAAGATCCTCGGCAAGATCCTTGCCAAGGATACCCACGAGACCCCCGGCAAGCCCCTTGCCGGGGACGACCACGATACCACGGCAAGACCCTTGCCTGGGCCCTGGCAAGACTCTTGCCGAAGACATCCGCGGGGCCGCAGCCAGGCCCACATCTACCAAGACTCCGCCGCCATTCCCATGGAGCTGCCAGCCCACCAACTAGGCGAGCACCTGTGTGGCGACGTGTGGCCTCTAGGCCAACTCAGCAAGCACCTGCATGGTGGCATGCAGATCTTCATGAAGGCTCTGCCACCGCACCAACTCAGCAGCCAGCTAGCCAGCGTGGCACTACCCGCCTCATCAGTTCGGACGCGCGTCGAAGCCAGGCGAGGTGGCAACAGCTAGGACGAGCTTCCTTGCCGTCCCCGATAAAGCAAGAAGAGCACGTCGGCAGCGCATTAAATGCGTTTGTCCTACGGTGCCAGAGGATAGACTCGACCACTGTATAGCTTTCCACTCCTGTGTGCCACTGTGGCAGCCCCTTTGTCTATAAAAGGAGGCCCGCAGCGTACTGGGAGAGGATTCGGACTTTTTGGACCCTGCATGCTTTGTAGCTAGTCCAAGGACACTAGATAAACAGAAAGCAGCAGGAGTAGGGTATTACGCATCACTTGCGGCCCGAACCTGGATAATCCCCCCCCCCCCCCCCCGCGTTGATCTCTCAATCCCGCTCTTTCCACAGCCCTGCGCCCGCCAACCGTAGCAAAAGGGATTCCTCATGATCCCGTAGGTGTCGTTTCCCCCAATAGTTTTTGGTAAATCGGTAGATTATTATGATATGCTTGATGGGATAAAGACATCATGTTTACTACTTACCGAAGCTAGCTGATGTCATACTATTGATATGATACCTTAAACCGGATAGCTCGCCAGTCACCGGTTTAAGAGCTACCTCAGCATCTTCGGCTCTCTTTAATAGAGCTGTTTTTTTAGTCTCCCAGCCAGTTTTATCAGCACTGAAGCCCTGTTTCAATTGCTCAATGTTTTCTAGTGCATTCTTCAGTTCTGACTTGGCCTTGGACGTCTCAGATTGCTGAGTTTTAATATTGGCCCTCAGATCATTGATCTGTGAGTCTTTTTCAGTTAGTTCAGCCTACGACATGAACAAACATGGAAGGTATTATGATGATGATTATTTTTGATGTCCCAAGCACAATACAAGTATTTTCCTTGGCACTTGGGGGCTAATGCCTATTTGCTCTTTTCAAGACAACTTATCTGATGATCCAGGCAAAGTAATATGATTAGGTTTATAAAGATTACATGTTGGGATATTGATTTCAACCATGGTGATAAGTCCCGGTTCATTCATACTGATTAAACTGGCCCTTGCACTACAAAAAAAAGACACTTCCGTGATGATACGTGTTTGTCACAGTAGGCCATGTTTTCTGTCATGCATGTACATCCATGACGATTTTATGACAGAATCAAGATAGTCATACCTGTGCTGTCGTAGAAGTGTTCCATGACATTACCAAAATTTATCATCACGGAAGTGTCCACTTCCATGACGATAAATCGCGCATCACAGAAGTGCTTTCGTCAAGGGTGATCGACACGTGGCATCCACCGTAACGGGTCGCAGTTAAGCTATCGGGTCCGGTTTTGGATCTGATAACCCGTTAACAGCCCAGACCAATGGGAAATTTCCATGTGTAAAATTCTGATTGGCCGGAGGAAACACGTGTCAGCTCGTCAATGGGTCAGATAGGCGCCTATGATATGTCGACACGTGCGATGGCCCACCACTGGCCCATTTAGCTTACAAAGGCCAGCCCATTTTACTTAGTCAAAAGTTAGCGGGCTGGCCCATGAAAAGCCTGTTAACGGTCTCTTCGCAAATAGCCCATTTTGCGGCCCGGTAACTCACGGCCCGTTAGGGCCTACCCGAAATCGGCCCAACAACGTTATGTGGGCCGTCGAATATAACACCAGCCCGTTTCACTTCCGGCCCATGTATGGCCCACGACGTCTTTCGGCCCATATGAGACCTTCATATCTTTAGGCCCTTTAGAGGCCGACGGTGACTCTAGCTCATAATGAACAATAAATTTCTTTGTACCCGTTAACGGCCCATGATTCGCATGGGCCGTTGATATGTCTCCAACTTATCTATAATTTATGAAGTATTCATGCTATTATATTATCCATCTTAGATGTTTTATATGCATTCGTATGCTATTTTATATGATTTTTGGGACTAACCTATTAACCTAGAGCCCAGTGCCAGTTTCTGTTTTCTCCTTGTTTTTGAGTTTTGCAGAAAAGGAATACCAAAAGGAGTCCAATTGACGTGCCAATTTTTGATGATTTTTGATGGACCAAAAGAAGACCACGGAGCATCGGAGTTGGGCTAGAAGAGTCTCGAGCTGCCCACGAGGGTGGGGGCCGCGCCCATCCCCCTGGGCGCGTGGGCCTGCCTCGTGGACAGCTCGGGCACCTCCTTGACATGAGACCGATGCCAAAAATTCCTATAAATACAGAAACCTCGAAAAATTAACCTAGATCGGGAGTTCCGCGGCCGCAAGCCTCTGTAGCCACGAGAAATCAATCTAGGCCCTCTCTGGCACCCTGCCGGAGGGGGCCATCATCACCGGTGGCCATGGAGGAGTATCCCGGAGAGGCCATCATCGCCATGAAGGCCAAGGATTAGAGGGAGAACCTTTCCCCTTCAAGGGGGGAGGCCATGGAGGAGGAAGCACAAGGGGGAGAACCTCTCCTCCTCTCTCTTGGTGGCGCCGGAGTGCCATCAGGAGGGGAATCATCACCGCGGTGATCGTCTTCATCAACATCACCATCATCATCACCATCCTCATCTATTTTACGCGGTCCACTCTCCCGCACCCCGCTATAATCCCTACTTGAACATGGTGCCTTATGCCACATATTATGATCCAATGATGTGTTGCCATCCTTTGATGTTTTGAGTTGATATCCTTTGTCTTTGGGTTGATTGATGATCTAGATTGGTACGAGTTGTATGTTTTATTTTGGTGCTGTCATATGGTGCCCTCCGTGTCGCGCAAGCGTGAGGGATTCCCGCTGTAGGGTGTTGCAATACGTTCATGATTCGCTTATAGTGGGTTGGTGAGTGACTGAAACACAAACCCGAGTAAGGGGTTTGTTGCGTATGGGAATAAAGAGGACTTGATGCTTTAATGCTATGGTTGGGTTTTACCTTAATGATCTTTAGTAGTTGCGTATGCTTGCTAGAGTTCCAATCATAAGTGCATATGATCCAAGTAGAGAAAGTATGTTAGCTTATGCCTCTCCCTCATATGAAATTGCAATGACGACTATCGGTCTTGTTAACAATTGCCTAGGACAATTACGCACACCGATCCATCATTATTCCACACTCTCTATTTATATTATTTAGTAATATATTCTAACTTTATGATAACAGCACCTACTTTTATATTTTAGCTCTCCGATATCATCCAAAGTTATCCTCTTCATACCCACAACGTAGTTTTATTTCTCGTTTCTAGTTGGAAGCAAACATTCGGTGTACGTAGAGTCGTATCAGTGGCAGACAGGGCTTGAGAGAATATTGATCTTACCTTTAGCTCCTTGTGGGTTCGACACTCCATACTTATCACTTCCACCTTTGGAAATTGCTACGATGATTCCTTGCACTTGGGGATTATCAAGCTCTTTTCTGGCACCGTTGCCGGGGAGCAACAGTGTGGGGTTGATATTCTCGTGTGTGTTTGTTTGGTTTCTTCACTAAGTAGATTTTGTTTTTCCTTTTTGTTTCTGTTTAGTTGTGGGTGAGACATACAAAAAAAATTGAAAGAATGAAAATACCTAAAAAAATTACTTGCCTCTCATGCCTAAAAAGTTTTTCAAAAAGAGAAGTGATTGGAAAGTTATGCATTGAAGAAGTGAGGGTCGACCTTGAGCACTTGTGTTCATGCTCACGGAAACAATGTAGAATTTTTCATGGAAGTTTCTCTGTAAATAATTATCCCCTTTTATATATCCATTGTATTATAAAAATAATGTGCCAAGCTTTGGTTTTAGGATGATTAGATTGCTTGTTTACTATGTGCAGAACAAAAACAGAAACTTTGGCTGTAGTGCGTGAATTTACATTTTTTACTGGAAAGTCAAATGGGTCTGAAACTTTTTGCACATTACTTCTGTACAAAGTGTTCAAATTTTAATATTTATTTCATAATTTTAGGAGTTACATAAGTTTATCAAACTTCCATATTACTACAGACTGTTCTGTTTTTAACAGATTCTGTTTTGCGTGTGTTGTTTGCTTATTTCGATGAATCTATGGCTAGTATCGGGGGGTATGAACCATAGAGAAGTTGGAATACAGTAGTTTTAACACCAATATAAATAAATAATAAGTTCATTACAGTACCTAAAGGTAGTGATTTTCTTTATTACACTAACGGATCTCACAAGTTTTTGTTAAAGTTTTGTGTGGATGAAGTGTCCGAAGGTCGAGGAGCTATCAATATGAGAAGAATAAAGAGAGGCAAGAGTTCAAGATTGGGGATGCCCAAGGCACCCCAAGTAAAAATTTCAAAGGATACTCAATCATCTAAGCTTGGGGATGCCCCGGTTGGCATACCATCTTTCTTCTTCAACAAATATCGGTATACCTCGGTTTTTGCTTTGTTCACATGATTTGTGTCTTTTGTGTTTTTGTTTTTCCTTTAAGAACCATGCTAGCATGAGATATCCCTTCATTGATTTATAGAATACTTCATGAGCTTCACTTATATCTTTTAAGTATGATTTTATAGAATTGCTCTTTGTGCTTCACTTAAATCTTTTGAGTATGGTTTTATAGAATGCTTCGTGTGCTTCACTTATATATTTTGAGCTTGGATATTGGTTAGTCGATGTTAGTTGTAGAATGCTCCATGAACTTCACTTATATCTTTTGGATTATGAATAATACTATAATTGAAAGTGGGTTTGGAAGAGTGTCAACTTTAGGAATTAGTGATCCCACTATTTTGGAGGATGTTGAATCTTAGTGTGATATTTATGAAAGTGGATTTGGAAGAGTGTCAACTTTAGCTAGTAATGACTCCACTATTTCGGAAAAGGTTCCAATTGAGTATGAGAAAAAAGTTGCTATCCATGATGCTACTGAAAATTATTATGAGGGAGGAACATATGCTTATAGGAGTTGCAATAATACCAAGTTTCCTCTCTATGTGCTTAAAGTTTTGAAGTTATACTTGTTTTGCCTTCCTATGCTAGTTGATTCTTGTTCCTATAAATTGTGTGCTCACAAAATCCCTAGGCATAGGAAGTGGGTTAGATTTAAATGTGCTAGTCATATTCTTCATGATGCTATCTTTATGTTTCAATTCTTTTCTTTTATGTGAGCATCACTGAAATCATCATGCCTAGCTAAAAGGCATTAAAGAAAAGCGCTTGTTGGGAGACAACACAATATTTACCCTTAATGTTTTTGTGTGTTTACATGATTAAGATACTCTAGTAATCATTTTTTGTAGATTTTGTTTCAATAAAGTGCCAAGTAAGACCTTTGGGAAGACTTGGGTGGAAGTTAATGTGATCTTGCTGTAAAAAACAGAAACTTTGCGCTCACGAGATTTGCTGTCATTTTTTACAGAAGAGTGATTTTGAGTTGATTCTTTTTGCAGAAGATTAATAGACAAATTACTCACGTCCACCAATTTATTTAATAATTTTTGGAGTAGCAGAAGTATGGTTATTGTTCATATCATTACAGACTGTTCTGTTTCTGACAGATTCTGGTTTCATTGCATAGTTTGCTTGTTTTCTAGTTTCTATGGCTTATATTCCTCAATATAAATTGTAGAAATGAGATGGTACAGTAGGAATTGTGTGAGAAAAATTATGAACCTTGTCTTTGACAGTACCAAAGTGAATGGTTTACTCTTTATCATACTAACCTATCTCACGAAGTTCCATTAAGTTTTGTGTGATTGAAGTTTTCAAGCTTTGGGTGAGATATCGATATGAGGAGAATAAGAAGTGGAAAGACCCTAAGCTTGCGGATGCCCAAGTCACCCCAAGGTAATATTCAAGGAAGACTCAAGCGCCTAAGCTTGGGGATGCCCCGGAAGGCATCCCCTCTTTCGTCTTCAAAACTATCGGTATACCTTACTCGGAGCTATATTTTTATTCGTCACATGATATGTGTTTTGCTTGGAGCATATTTTCAATTTTACTTGCTGTTTGAATAAAATCATTGGATCTGAATCTTGAATGAAAAAGAATCCTCCCATGGCTAGTTAGTTATTTGACTACTCAGTGTTCATCACTTATATCTTTTTGGAGTAGTTTGTCATTTACTCACGTGCTTCACGTATATCCTATGAGTAAACGGTTGGATAAATTGAATGTCATATATCTGAATTTATATATGTTTCATATGCTTATAACATGGGGAGTAATGACTTCACACATAATAAGTATAGGTAGTAAACTTATTGAAAGTTAGCAAACGTAGAATTGGTCACTTGAACAATTCATGAAAGAATATTGAAGGAAGAGGGATTTCACATATAAATATACTATCTTGGACATCTTTTGTAATTGTGAGCACTCATTAAAATATGCCATGCTAAAAGGTTGATGTTGGACAAGGAAGACAACGTAATGGGTTATGTTTTCTTATATCTGAAATAAAGTATATTGTCATGGATCGCCCAACACGTTGAGCTTGCCTTTCCCCCTCATGCTAGCCAAATTCTTTGCACTAAGTAGAGATACTACTTGTGCCTCCAAATACCCTTAAACCCGGTTTTGCCATGAGAGTCCACCATACCTACCTATGGATTGAGTAAAATCCTTCAAGTAAGTTGTCATCGGTGCAAGCAATAAAAATTGCTCTCTAAATATGTATGATTGATTAGTGTGGAGGAAATAAGCTTTATACGATCTTGTGATGTGGAAGAAATAAAAGCGACGGACTGCATAATAAAGGTCCATATCACAAGTGGCAATATAAAGTCACGTTCTTTCGCATTAAGATTTTGTGCATCCAACCCTGAAAGCGCATGGCAACCTCTGCTTCCCTCTGCGAAGGGCCTATCTTTTACTTTTATCTCTTACCCTTATGCAAGAGTCATGGTGATTTTCACCTTTCCTTTTTACATTTTATCCTTTGGCAAGCACATTGTGTTGGAAAGATTCTGATATATATATCCAATTGGATGTAAGGCATCATGAACTATTATTGTTGACATTACCCTTGAGGTAAAAGGTTGGGAGGCGAATCTATAAGCCCCTATCTTTCTCTGTGTCTGATTAAAACTTTGAACACATAAATATCGCGTGAGTGTTAGCAATTGTGAAAGACTAAATGATAGTTGAGTATGTGGAGTTTGCTAAATCAAAGCTCTGACATAGACTCTTCCTGAAAATAAGATGAATTGTAATTGTTTGATGACTGATAACACGGTTTGTTAGTTTTCAAGAAAGTTTATGATCTATACTTTAACATGTGAATAGCTTGTTACTTTATCATGAGAAGTTTTATGAGATGAGCTACTGTTATGACATATAATGATGCTAGAAAAGGTGAATGAAATTATCATTGATCAAACTTGTGCACCTGCTAGCATTCACACTTCATAAATTATTTCTTTTATCATTTACCTACTCGAGCACGAGCAGGAATTAAGCTTGGGGATGTTGATACGTCTCCAACGTATCTATAATTTATGAAGTATTCATGCTATTATATTATCCATCTTAGATGTTTTATATGCATTTATATGCTATTTTATATGATTTTTGGGACTAACCTATTAACCTAGAGCCTAGTGCCAGTTTCTGTTTTCTCCTTGTTTTTGAGTTTTGCAGAAAAGGAATACCAAACGGAGTCCAATTGACGTGCCAATTTTTGATGATTTTTTATGGACCAAAAGAAGACCACGGAGCATCTGAGTTGGGCCAGAAGAGTCCCAAGCTGCCCACGAGGGTGGGGGCGCGCCCACCCCCCTGGGCGCGTGGGCCTGCCTCGTGGACAGCTCGGGCACGTCCTTGACGTGAGACCGACGCCAAAAATTCCTATAAATACAGAAACCTCGGAAAATTAACCTAGATCGGGAGTTCCGCTGCCGCAAGCCTCTGTAGCCACGAGAAATCAATCTAGGCCCTCTCTGGCACCCTGCCGGAGGGGGCCATCATCACCGGTGGCCATGGAGGAGTATCCCGGAGAGGCCATCATCACCATGAAGGCCAAGATCAGAGAAAGAACCTTTCCCCATCTAGGGGGGAGGCCATGGAGGAGGAAGCACAAGGGGGAGAACCTCTCCTCCTCTCTCTTGGTGGCGCCGGAGTGCCATCGGGAGGGGAATCATCGCCGCGGTGATCGTCTTCATCAACATCACCATCATCATCACCATCCTCATCTATTTTACACGGTCCACTCTCCCGCACCCCGCTGTAATCCCTACTTGAACATGGTGCTTTATGCCACATATTATGATCCAATGATGTGTTGCCATCCTTTGATGTTTTGAGTAGATATCCTTTGTCTTTGGGTTGATTGATGATCTAGATTGGTACGAGTTGTATGTTTTATTTTGGTGCTGTCCTATGGTGCCCTCCATGTCACGCAAGCGTGAGGGATTCCCGCTGTAGGGTGTTGCAATACGTTCATGATTCGCTTATAGTGGGTTGGTGAGTGACTGAAACACAAACCCGAGTAAGGGGTTGTTGCATATGGGAATAAAGAGGACTTGATGCTTTAATGCTATGGTTGGGTTTTACCTTAATGATCTTTAGTAGTTGCGGATGCTTGCTAGAGCTCCAATCATAAGTGCATATGATCCGAGTAGAGAAAGTATGTTAGCTTATGCCTCTCCCTCATATGAAATTGCAATGACGACTATCGGCCTTGTTAACAATTGCCTAGGACAATTCCGCACACCGATCCATCATTATTCCACACTCGCTATTTATATTATTTAGTAATATATTCTAACTTTATGATAACAACACCTACTTTTATATTTTAGCTCTCCGATATCATACAAAGTTATCCTCTTCATACCCACAATGTAGTTTTATTTCTCGTTTCTAGTTGGAAGCAAACGTTCGGTGTACGTAGAGTTGTATCAGTGGCAGATAGGGCTTGAGAGAATATTGATTTTACCTTTAGCTCCTTGTGGGTTCGACACTCCATACTTATCACTTCCACCTTTTGAAATTGCTACGATGATTCCTTGCACTTGGGAATTATCAGCCGTTTCCAGCCATGTTAGCTTTCGGCCTACTGACGGCCCATACGTTCGTGGGCTCCTTTCCGGCCCTCGGTTACTTCCGGCCTGTTACTGGCCTGCTCCCCTAATGGGCCTAATTCGACTCATGGCAAGAGTCGGCCCGTTTCTGGCCTGTTAACCCGTTGCGCCATTTCCAGCCTGTCCTATATTCTGGCCCATTAACGACCCGTTATGCCTCTGACAGAATTAAGCCTTTGCTGTCCTCCGGCCTGTTAACGGCCCATTACCGCACTGGGCCGATACCAATTACGCCCGTTTACAGCCCATGTTAACCCATTTATCCGACGACCCGAGGCCCACCGATTCTACGGCCCTGTTGGAGGCCCGTTTATCGACGGCCCGTAGCAGGGTCAAGGTTACCACGGTCCGTATATGGCCCATGGTTGTTGCGGCCACTTGCAAACCAGGGAAAAAGAAGACTAGGAAATAAATAAGCCTGAAACTAACGCTAGGCTATTAAGGCGATTGCACAGATTACATCCACTGGGCATCAATGATCGCCACCAGTGCAAATATAGGGAACACCCTACACTATACAAAAATGGCTTGCTGTTTTCTTCAGCCGGTGGCTGCATGTTAAGAACAAATTTTGTATCACAACAAAACAAATTACAACTATAAAACAAAAGGAAGGTTGGCATAAAAGTTAACAGTCTGGCAGATAAATGCACCACCAGAAGTTCAGAAGCTCAGTTCATTTGACCTGATTGTTTCGTTTTCATGCTGTATTGTCCGATGGAGCACCATAACCTTCGCCTTCATTTCTCCTAGGCTCCTGAACAACACAGCAAATGTCTGATAGTCTGCTTTCAAAACAATGCATATCTTGACGACATCGAACAATGTCTGTCCTTGTTTCACAAAGGGTCTCTGTTAGGGATGGACTTGTGTCTGGAGCGCAGATATAACATTGTTTTGAGCTTGCATATCTTGATCATGAGGCAGTTTGGACGAGATTGCCTTAACAACCAACCCAGTATTATGCAGGAACGTGCTTTTGGCACTGTTAGTGGACAGGTACTGACCCACTACATCAAGAGCTGACATTGCGGTTATAGTTGCCTCGCCACCTTCAGAAGGTGGCGGTTCCACAATTTTTTCCATAGCTTGCTAAAAAGTTGAGTTTTTTACATTAGTAGTACCAGAACTGAAGATATTAAGGAGGCAGCAAAACCAAACAAAATAGCTTTGGTCTATATACAGAACTTATTCTGGTGAACCCATGTAAAATATTAGTTGTATTTTACTGCAAAGTACATAATAAAACTAGGTTCCAAACATATGACCATGTACCATGGCTAATGTATTGTCTATTTCTTCACATTGTATTGACAGCTAAGGATAAAGAGACAAAGTTTATAATACGGTAAGCATAGTATGACATCATTCATATCACGAAACAACTGAGAACAGACAAACAGGTAATTGTAACATTGTGTGGGCAAGACCAGCACGGAACTAGATTGCAGGTGAAGATCAAAGGAACATCACTCATCTCTTTTAAACCTTGTAAGGTGCAATGATACGCTAAGACAATTGTGTAGAAAATTGAAAAGAGTAATTGACATTAGCTGCAAACCATGCAGTTCAAGGCACGAGTCAGAGTAAGTAGTAGTTAAAAGACATGAGGATTAAGGACTTACAACATCGGCTTTGACTAGTGTAGTCATGCCCTTCATCTTGCTGGTGTGACAGTCCTTGAAGATTTCCACAGCATTTGGTTCAGGTACTTTTTGGTCATTGCGGGCTTTCCTTTGCATTTGGAAAAAGTCAATATAGATCTGATAATATGGTAGAGCTAAAAGAGTGAAAAACCAGCTAATTACAGGAGCCTCGCAGTGTGCAATATAGCTACGAGATCATGTCGTCTGTTGGAATTTCACTTTCGTACGGTTGGCCTTGTTCTTTGAAAAGTTCACCTACAAGAAGATGTGGCGCATGCGTAAATAGGACTTGAACATGTGATCTGATCACATAAATATAATGTACCTGATACTTTGGATCAGACCAGTGTTTAACGAGGCCTCTCCAATCTTCATCCGATATATTTTCCACTTGAGATGTTTGGGCAAGTTCACTGTTAGCCTTGCCTTCAAAGTGAGTTTTCCTCAAGTTATACCGATACTGTCGCAGAGCAGACTTGAAAACATGGGTGCAAGCTTGTCTGGTTGCATCAGCTTGGCTATCCAACTTGAACCTCATCTGTTGAAAATTATGGGAGTCTCATTATCAGCAACCTAGAAAGTATGGGACAGAGCAAGACGATATTACTAGTTTCAATACATAACCATACTTACAGATAAATGGTCGAGGAAGGTGTTGAACTGGGTTTTGTCTTTGTCATTCCTGTACTGAATCCATGTTGGGAGGATACGTACATGACACCTAACGGCAACCGCTGGCTCTGATACTAACTTGGCTGACTCTTTGGCATCAGTGGCCTTTTTAAACCTGCCTCAGAACGGATCTCCATTCTTCCTCCTCTAGATTTAGTTAACCTATCGAGCATTATCCCTGATGTTTGTTTCCTCTTGTGCCTAGGTGCTAGTCCAACAACGAACATAGGAAGTGTTAGTGTACATCAAACTGTGAGACTACAAATAAAGAAGCATGCAACTGTAACTTGACTCCAGCAACTACCTTCTTCCTGTTGAAGCTCACAAAGTTCATCTGATCTTGCCAACTCATCTTGTGTCAAGAGTGCTTCGAAAGTAGTGTCAGGTGGCAAGGGAGCTTGGGAACGCGCTGCTAGCTGAGTTGACCAACGAGCAATACAAAAAAATAAACTTCCGTGATGATGCGTGTTTGTCACAGTAGGTCACGTTTTCTGTCATGCATGTACATCCATGACAAATTTATAACAGAATCAAGATAGTCATACCTGTGTTGTCGTAGAAGTGTTCCATGACATTACCAAAATTATCATCATGGAAGTGTCCACTTCCATGATGATAAATCGCGCGTCATAGAAGTGCTTTCTTCAAGGGTGACCGACATGTGGCAACCACCGTATCGGAACGTCGTTAAGCTATCGGGTCCGGTTTTGGATCCGATAACCCGTTAACAGCCCGGACCAATGGGGATTTTCCACGTGTAAAATCATCATTGGCCGGAGGAAACACGTGTTGCCTCACCGTTGGGACAGATGTCATCCACTCATTGGACAGGAGGCGCCTATGATAGGTCGACACGTGGCACGGCCCAACAGTGGCCCATTCTGGTGAAAAAGGCCGACCCAGTAAAAAATAGCAGGCCGGCCCATATAAGGCCTACTTGTGTCAGGTCCATTTAAGCCCACGGCCCATACGAGATGTGCCACTTCGGCCCGTCAACGGCCCGTTAAAGATTTGACACCATTGCAGCCCATCGTCAGTTCGAGCCCGTTAATAGCCCGCTATATATTTGGGCTCAATATCGGCCCGATGAGATTTCGTCCTGTTAACGGCCCATTCAGTGGATGGCCAATTTTCACAATGTACATCTTTAGGCCTTTTAGCAACCCATTTAAATATTGGGCTAATTTCCGGCGCGGTGTGTCCTGCAGCCTGTTGACGACCCATAAATCAGTTGGGCCATTTGTAGTCGAACGTGAGCTTTGGCCTTTTAGCAACCCATTTAAGTGTTGGGCCAATTTCCAGCCCGGTGTGTCTTTTAGCCTCGTGACGGCCCATATATCTGTTGGGCCATTTGTAGTCGGACCTGAGTTTTGGCCTTTTAGCGACCCATTTAATTGTTCGGCCAATTCCCGGCCCTGTGCGCCTTTCAGCCTGTTAACGGACCATAAATGAGTTGGGCCATTTGTAGTCGGACCTGAGTTTTGGCCTTTTAATGGCCCATGTCCTTCATGGTCCAATACCAGCCCGGTTTCTCTTCGGCCTGCTAAAGGCCCACAACACAGTTGGTCCATTTACTATACGACCTGACTTTCGGCCTCTTAGCAGCCCATGCTCTTCATGGTCCAGTACAAGCCTACTGTCTCTTTCAGCCTGCTAAAGGCCCACAGTATAGTTGGGCCATATGTAGCCCGAACTTAGTAACGACCTGTTAACGGCCCGTGAAATCAATTGGGCCCACCTGTTGCCTACTTTGATGTCAGCCTGTTAACGACCCGGGAGTTAAGAGGGCCGACCATTAACTTTCGGCCTGGTAATGGCCCATTAACTTAATGGGCCCACTAAAGTTCGTACATGTCTTTAGGCCAAATTAGATCATTTGAGCCCATTACGACGAGCAATTATGCATAGGACCAAAATCGATCAAGCAAAGGTACGAGATACATTGAAAAACGTTGCACATCCAGCATATATTACAGGAAATTACATCCACTGGGCAATCAAAGATTGATGCCAGTGCAAATAAATGAACAGAACCTAACGATCTACAACGTCACAATCTGCAACCTCAGCACAGGTGACACCCATAAGCATGTGGGCAAGTTCTTGCTGCTTTGCTACACTCTCTCTAAAAACATTGATCAGTTGTTGTGTCGCACGACTCTGCACCTCTGATTCCTCCACCATTTCCATCATTCCTTCAGCCATTAATTGGTTCACAAACATACATTTTTTCCGTTGCATTTGAGACAGAGGATACTGAACAGATTCAGATGGCGATTTTGGCAGGCTTGTATTATTGATAGTGGAGAGTGTCTCGACCACTGCATCATAACATAAATTAGGAGGGGAACCAAACAGATTAATCATGAGTTATTGGCATATTACCTGGCCTAAATTTATTGGAAAGAAACAATGGGGTTGCCTTGCTGTTTTCAGAGTTTGTCTTCTTATCTTCAGCAGCCTGCACCAAATTAAGACACTAGCATTGCTATCATTGGCCAAGTCAGATAATAGGAAAGCAACATTGGCACAACAAACATTTGGGCAACTAGCCAACACCAAATTAACACAATATGGCATAGCTATCATCAGCCAGGTAAGGTAATACGAAAGCAACATTGACACACTGAATGAATGGGCAACCAGAGCAGCACTACAATTCAGTAATGTGCATGATATGAGATAGTACACTCATGCAGCTCAGTATGCAAAACTACCAGGCAGTTTTCTTTACAAAAATCAACATTGGCGCCTTTAACATTTTGCTACAACTAATTTTAGATCAGACAAAGGTTGGATTCACGCCGATTAACAAAATACATGTTGATGTAAAAATATAGTGATATACAACAGGTACTTACATCAGCATTGGAGCACAGAGAATTCCCGCAAGATGTTTTCCTCGAATACAATCCCAATGAAGGAAATCTTCTATCATTTAACCTTATTATCTAAAAGAGAGATGGGTAAGAAACATGTAGAAAATATGATCAGAATGCTATAAAATTTCATGATGCGAGGATACGGACATACTTCTTAGAATGGAGTTTACATTCTTTTGCTGGACTGGAGCAGACTAGTTCTTTGGCCACTGGAATCTGCTTATTATCAGTGGGAGTTGGGTTTCTCTGTGCTGGAGCAGTATCTATGAAAAATGGAGTTGGTTTATTATCTCCTGGCGTTTGGATCTTTTGCAAAGACCTGGTTTGTAACCCTTCAGATTCTAACATAGCCGTCTTCCCCTTGCATGCCTTATATAGAAGAATGGTGCTTCAATTATAGAACATGCTACAACAAATATGGAATAGGTACTGAAGAATAGAAAGGCATGACATATTGACATGTATTCCCTCCATCCAGAAATAAATGGATGGGTCTAGGCGTATTTCAGTTCTAGATACATCCAGTTTTATCCATTTCTGCGACATGTAATCCGGACGGAGGGAGTATGATGTAAGAGCTAGGTATACGGCAGGACAACACAGTAAAAAAACACTGAAAACCCACTGCAGAACCAAAGTAATGAAACCCACTGATATGAGATAGTACACTCATGCAGCTCAGGATGCAAAACTACCAGGCAGTTTTCCTTACAAAAATCAACATTGTGGCCTTTAAGCATACATTTTGCTACAACTAAATTTAGATCAGATAAAGGTTGGATTCACGCTGATTAACAAAATACATGCTGATGTAAAAATATAGTGATATACAACAGGTACTTACATCTGCATTGGAGTACAGAGAATTCCTGCAAGAATCTTTCCTTACAGACGATACCAGTGCAGAAATTCTTCTATCTGTTAAGCTTATTTTCTAAAAGAGAGATGGGTAAGAAACATGTAGAAAATATGATGAGCATGCTATAAAATTTCATGATGCAAGGATACGCACACGCTTCTTAGAATGGAGTTGACATATTTTTGCTGGACTGGAGTGGACTAGTTCTTTGGCCACTGGAATCTGCTTATTATCAGTAGGAGTTGGGTTTCTCTATGCTGGAGCAGTATCTATAAAAACTTAGAGTTGGTTTATTATGTCCTGGCGTTTGGATCTTTTGCAAAGACCTGGTTTGTAACCCTTCAGATTCTAACATAGTCGTCTTCCCCTTGCATGCCTTGTATAGAAGAATGGTGCTTCAGTTATAAAACATGATATAGCAGAGAGATGGAATAGGTACTGAAGAATAGAAAGGCATGACATATTGACATGTATTCCCTCCATCTGGAAAAAAATGGATGGGTCTAGGCGTATTTCAGTTCTAGGTACATTCCTTTTATCCATTTCGGCAACATGTAATCTGGACAGAGGGAGTATGGTGTAAGAGCTAGGGATACGATAGGACAACATAGTAAAAAACACTAGTTGAATGTAAAACTGTATGCTAGCGGAATACGTACAGAAAAAACTAAGGTAGCATACACGTGTATGATTGGAAAACTAAGATGGCATTGCAACAGAGCACTAGAACAGCACTTCAATGTAAAAAAACATGGTATGGTAGACAGATGAAGTACGTACTGATGAATAACAATGCATAAGATATTCAGAAGCATGATGTCCAAATTAAGCAGATGGCATTGCGATAGAGTAGAATGACAGTACTTGAATTTGAAAACATGTTATCATGAATGGAATAGGTACTGAAAAACAGGAAGGCATGACATATTTACATGCATGATCAGCATGCTAAGCACATGGCATTTCAACAGAGTAGATACACTCCAGGACATTATATGCATGTTGTACCCATGTCACGGGCAAGTTCGAGCAAGGACCTTGTGGGGTGAAGAGGATTCAACATCTTTCTGCAAGTCTTCTGAAGAATTGCCTTTACATGTTCCATCATATTGGGTATCATTGACATCAAGTTTATTGGCCTTTACATTGCTCTGTGAGGTTCTTATGGATATATCAGTGTGTGCAATTATATCTGACATGCATGGAAGACAACTAGTAGTTAGATTTATGTAATGAGTGCCTGTAGGAGACGACATAAATAGTAGGACTGGGGTTAACTAGCAGCAACAAGTCTCAAAAACTAAAGGGAGAACACAGATGAAAGCTACAGAATATGTATCGTTTGTACTCGAGATTAACTAGATGGCACACAAAAGTATTAAAGAACAACATAGGTAATACTAGAAGTGGTATAATACTATAATCACCGGCCTGTGGGATAGCATTGGCTAATGGATGATAACTATGGAACAGCGTTACCTAAAGAACAAGTATCTTAGCTGAACTATGGAACAACGTTAACTCCTGAACAAGACCCGTAAGAGATCAACATGAATATACAGTGAAATGTGATAATCTATTTTCCATGCTTAGATGAATAACAAAGCCATAAATGTTGCACACAAGCAAGATGAGGGTACAACCTATCTGGCCGCCATCCATAGGTGTGAGCATCATGTGCTGACTTGTCGATGGCCCTGCAGTTGTTGTGGTTGTCCATGTCGGGCACGCGCATTCGATGCAGGGAACTGTTGAGTGGGGACTATAGCTCCCTTCTGGTGTATGCTTCCCTTGTTGGAGCAGCTGCGGTGAGTTGGAAGACGGTGTGGCTGAAGATGCAGATAACGCATAATGTTAAGAACGACACATCTCTTTGATCTGAAGAAATACACTAAGAGATCAACAGCAAGGTACGAGAGTGGTCACACGTCTGTTGACTGAAACTAAATTGGGGTCACACGATTTTATTTTATTTTGGTACTGTCCGATCTACGCCGGATGGCTTGATGGCCGTCTTGTGCCTCCCGGCTGACACTGTTAGGAATCTTCCCTGAAGAGCCAGCGACCAACGGCAGAGCAGCTTGCCTACACCGTCCGTGGCCCGGGCCAAAACCCCGCTCCCCGCCCCACCGCACTGCCGTGGTTGCGCCGCCCCCGGGCCAATCCACAAAGACTCCCTGTCATCCAGATCCGGCGGCGGTAGTACCTTGAACCCACGCAACTCTAAGATAGCCATCTAAGCGCTGCTACTGCGGCGAACTTGCGGCCCCGCACCCTTACGTTAGAGACCAGCCAACCGGCAGCCTAGGAGCTCCGCCGCCTCGAGGGGTGCTGCTTCCCATTGGGAATCGATTGGCCCAGAATAAAAATTCAGACAACTGACGCCTAAATAAAGTGATTTGAGATGAGGGTGTGACCTATCTGGCGGCATGGTGAAGTAGGCAGGTCCAGCTGCCGAGTCGGTGATGCCGGCGCGGTTGCGGTGGCCACCGGCGGCAGGGAAACAGCGATGTCGCGACGGTCGACGGCTACGGGGAAGCAGCACCTGGACTCTGGACGGATCCGAAGTTGGACCCGCTCCGGCATCGTGAACAACGACGGGGGTGAATCGGCTCCGGTATGGTTCACGCAGCCGTCGTTGAGGCAGCTCCAGCAGCACGAAGTAAGAGGCACACGGCCCAGTGCACGACGGCAAATGGACAGCGTCTCCTGCATTAGGGAGGAGGGCGGTTGTGAAATTGGTGCGGTGGGGGCACCATGGAGGAGGGGCTGAGGTTTCGCGGCTCGGGAGAAGGGAGCTTCCGGGGAGAAGGTGATTTGGCGCCCACAAGGTATGAATGGGGGGATTGGGAGGGGAGTGGAACCATGTTTTACGGACGCATTTGTCTGAAATGTGAGGGGGAGTTACAGTTCTACCCCTGCCTTTAGGCTTCTCGGCTTGGGTCTGTGTACTGGGGGTCGGAGATAGTAGAGTAACTTTGCTTCTCCCCAAATAGTGGGCGGGAGCGATTTCGGGCGAGGAGGGCGTGTTTTGAAATATAGTGGGCGCGAGCGATTTCAGGCGAGGAGAGCGTGTTTTGAAAAAGTGGGTGCGAGCTATTTCGGGCGAGGAGAGCGTGTTTTGCCGACCATGGTTTATGAATTATTCGGCACATGTCATTTCGGCCGAGGAGAAGGCACGCTTGTATGAAGTTACGAACCTACCCTTGATGCACAACGGGCCAATTAATGTGTCTCCCAAATAGGACGGTAATTTCGCGTCTCCCATTTATTTGCTCGGGCGAATTCCACCGAGCAGAGGATGTTTAACGGTTCGTTCAAAATTTGGGAGAACGAGCATCCACGTCTACCTTACCAAGTCGATTCGAATCAAATTTAGAAATATTAGCTTGCCACTTCTTTTTTAGATGGAGAGATGATGCTCGGGAGTAATGTGTTTTTACATGCTCGTTGCTAGCGATTTACTATATGACAAATAGTTGACCCACTCAAAAACGAGAATCAAACCCAAAATGAAATATCTCGATTCAATGAAATAGCTCGTTAACAAGGTCAAAATAGTGAACTAAATCCAAAATTGAACACCTCAATCGAATAGCATGTTGTACAATATTATAGTACTCCATGAACATGTTGAAAGTCAAATTAGTGAACTTGTTTGATATACGCATATATCCGTTCATGTGTGGATTGCAGACAACATGTTCTCCAATTTAAATATTTGAATGCAAGTTTATATCGAAACATGGTTTATATCAGTCTTTGATGCATAAAACGCGACCTCCCCCTCTCCCGGACTCCTGCTCTCTCTCTCTCTCTCTCTCTCTCTCTCTCTCTCTCTTTCTCTCTCTCTCGCCGACAATCTTCAATTCTATCGCACGCATCCAACACACAAACCTTGTTGGTCCTCTCTCTTTCTCTCCATCTCTCTCTCTCTTTGTGTGTGTGTGTGGTGGGGGGGGGGTCTTTCTAGTTCTCATGCATATATACTCCATCTATAGGTCTCTCTCGCACACTATGTATGATTCTCTAGTCCAAGCTAGATATCTTGGGTGCACTCATCGTACGCACACAAATTCCTTGGCTCGTTGCCCGTAACTCTCTCACGCACCACTCTGTCGTCTCGGAGCTCTTCCCCCTCTCTCTCAAACTCTCCATCTACCTGGGTCACACATACACATGCATATCTCACTCGCACTCGATAGGCCCATCTAAAACTCTATCTCTCTCCCTCGTTCTCTCTCCATCTCACACGCACACACACACACAATCTCATGCCTAGCTAGCCAAGTATGATGGTCTCTCACTCAATTGTAGGCACACGCAGTCCCCCTATATGTATATGACTAGCTAATCTTAGTCTCCATCACAAACATGTGCATGGTCTATCTCGATTTCTCTCGGGGCATCTTTCTATCGCGCACGCACCTCCCTCGATCTCCCACCCATATAGTCCCCTCACGATCTCGAGGGGGTCTCTCTATCACAAACACACCCTCTCGCCCTCCCCATGTGTCCATGTTCTCCATGTGTCCCTCTCGACCTTTGTTCCTTGTTGGCCAGACCTCTATTTGACATGTGCTATAGGGGTGTCTCTCTCCGTTGCAAACAATCGCACACTAGCTATCTTTGTGTATCTCCTCGCCTCGCTTTTCTATCTCGGAGATGCATGCATGATATGTTCGCCTAAGAAACGAAAACACACACACTCTCTCTAATTTATCGTTTGTTGTCACTTTCTCTTTCACACACATACTCTTTTTGCACACTTACTCATTCTCCTTCACACGCACTTGATCCCTCTCGACTTAGGCACTCTCCTCGGTCCATAGCATATTGATTTACTGCAAAGTCAAACATCACAAAGTTTGACCATGTACGTGGAGAAAAACAATTACATCTGGAACGGCAAACATATACCATTAGATTCACCATGATATGTAGTTTCGTATGATGTATCTTTGGTATTGAAGATATAAATAACATTTGTGTAAACCTGATCAAAGTTTCCAAAGTTTGACTTCTAAAAAAATTACATGCACTGCATTATCGAGCGGATGGAATATCTCTTTCCCCCTCTCAGCTATCTGACGCACCACTCAGCCTTATCGGGGCTCCTCAATCTCTCTCAAACTTTATATCTCCCTGGTTCACACATACACATGTCTCGCTCGCGCTATACATATAGACCCATCCAACACTCTCCGCCCTTGTTCTCTCTCTATGTGACACGCACCCCCCTAATAAGTACCATAATCCCTCACTCCATCATAGGCGCAAGCACTCCCCCCCCTAAGTATGATTATCTCTCACTAGCCATCAGGAACACACGTATTGTCTCCTTCCATCCATACGTCTATCTCGATATCTCTCGTGGTATCTTCTATCGCGCACACACCTTGTCACTCGATCTCCCACCCATGTAGTCCCATCACGATCTCCAGGGGATCTCTCTATGACAAACATACACTCTCTCCTCCCCATGTCTGCATTTTCTCCGTACGTCTCTCTCGACCTCTCTCCCTTGTTTGTCAGACCCCTCTTGGCCACGTGCTAGGGGTCTTGCTCTCTCGGTTGCAAACAACCACACACTATCTCCTCACCTTGCTTCCGTTGTCGAAGATGCATGTGTGATATGTTTGCATAAGACACACACGTTTTTTCTCAACTTTTATCGAGTGTTGTCCATGTCTCTTTCACACACGCACACACACTTTTTTCACTCACTCTTTCTATTTCACTCTCTCTCTCTCTCTCTAGTTAGGGACTCTCTCACGTCCATAAGCATATGGATGTTTTGAAAAGTCAAACCTCAGAAAAGTTTGACCAGGTATATGTGGAGAAAAACATTTACATCTGGAAAGATCATTAGATTCATCACAACATGTACTTACTTCATACTATCATTTATCTTTGGTATTGTAGATATAAGTAATTTCTTTATAAACTTGGTCAAAGTTTCAAAAGTTTGACTTTAAAAAAATTGTTGGAACTACATTATCGAACGGAGGGAGTAGCTCTTTCTCTCTCTCTCTCTCTGCTATCTCTCACGGGCCTCCCCTCTCACACGAACACTCTATACCGACGGATTATACGCTCACTGTGTCAGCGTATAGCTCCGTATATTGTTTAGTTGACCGGTCAACCAGTCCACATGCTGCTTTGTCAGCTCGTGTTCTGTATCTTCGTGTGCTGGCCCATGTGGCAGTGGGTGAAAATAAGTAAGCTAGAGGCCCATCTGACACGCGGTGAAGTAAACAAAGTTGAAACCACTCGGGGTAGCACCCCGCACGCTAGTAAATTGAGGGCGCATTGAGGACACACTTCTTCTATGTGGAGAACGCACTCGCGCACAATTCACCACTGCGCGGCGGCATGCACAGAAGGACGCACTCGCGCACACACAACACACAACACACACCAGCACACGTGTACACCGGCATCGCCGCCAGTTGAGATGGACGGCGAGGCAGCCAATAAGCGGAGGCGGCTCGACCCAAAACCGCATCCGGTGAGCCTGGACTTCATCAGCAGCCTCCCCGACAACATGCTGCTCGTCATCATCGGCCTCCTCCCCACCAAATCTGCCGTGCGGACCGCCCTGCTCTCCCGGCGGTGGCGCCCCCTCTGGCGCCGCGTCCCCCTCAACCTCACCGTCGACAGCTGCCTCTGCGACGGGGATTGCAAACGCATGGCTGCAGTCTCCAAGATCCTTTCATTGCACCCTGGGCCAGCCAGACGCCTTGACATCCGCATGTTCAGTACCAACTACAAGGTCCAACCCAAGTTTGACGAGTGGTTCTTATCCCCCGCCCTAGATCAGCTCGAGGAGCTCAGCTTTGAAGCTGGACGATGTCGCTCTCTGCCGCCGTCCGCGCTCTGCCTCGCGCCAACGCTGCGTCGCGCCAGCTTCAGCTCCTGCTATCTTCCCCAGATTAATGCCGCGCCCGCCCTTCTTCTCCCTCAACTCAAGTAGCTTGACCTCTTCGACGTTGTCATCTCGAAGAAGGCTATGGAGCACCTGCTCCGCAGCTGTACTGCGCTCGAGTACCTTCGTCTTGAGCAGATCCACGGGTTCATTAGCCTCCACATCGCCTCGACGAATCTCGGATGGATTTATGTGTCTTGCTGGCCCCGCAACAAGACATCAATTGGGAAGAGATCACTCCAGCTGTTCCACGTTATGATCATTGAGAATGCGCCTTTCCTTGAGAGATTGCTTGTATCGGATCTAGAAGGTCCAACAAAAATCAGGGTCATTGACGCGCCGAAATTGACAGCGTTGGTGCACTCGTCTGCCAAATTCTCCGAACTCTTTATTGGATCCGTAATCGTTCAGGTACAACACTTATCTTCTTCTCCGTCTTCTTGAAATTCACATTTTTAAATTTCTTGATGTATTTACGACCGTGTTCCAGAAAATGATTCCCACAAGCTTGACCCAGTCTATGCGCACAGTGAAGATCTTGGCAATAAAATCTATCGGCCCCAATCTGGATCAAGTTGTTGGATTCCTTACATGCTTTCCGTGCACAGAGAAGCTACTCATCGAGGTGAAACTTCTTTCCTATTAGTAAACGGTAATCACAACGTAGCTCAAATTTTTCGTAATTTTCCCAAATTACGATGACAAGTGTAGTGTTCAAAACTGAATGTACGCACTGCACCGAAAGAAATGTTTTTAGTATTTTTTCTCACGTGATCACCTGCATCGTTTTGTTGTTGTACTACTATAGTAGCCTAGGCTAGTCATAGTGGAAAGTAACTTAGACTACTCCAGTAACTCTATGGTTACCCTAAGAGCAAGTACTACCTCCGTCCTGGTTTACTCTTCCTATTTTGTAGTATCAAGATTTGACCATAGATTTAACTGACAAAATGTTAATGCATGTCACTAAGAACTATATCGTTGGATTCGTATTTGAACATAATTTCAAATGGTGTAATTTTTAGTGACATGCATTGGCATTTTCTTACATAAATATATGGTCAAAATTTTATACTAAATAAGAGGTAGTACAAAAGTGGGCTATAACGGCCCTCCACTATGTAGGCCAAACACGTGCCAAATTCACTTGTGATGCATTTGGCATCGATGCCCCTCCATTGCTCACCTGGTGCCCCAATCTGGATCACCTACTTTGCTCCGGTGCCCAATTAACTCACGCAATGAAAAAACACTTGCGTGGGAGAGAGAGGACTGAGGCAATAAAAAACACTTGTTTGGGAGAGTGAGAGGCTGGTGTAGTTGGTTTGATTGATTTGTTTATACATGTGGGTCTGTGTGCACAGCGGTGCCAACTCTCTCACATCGCGAGTGCGGTGCCAAAATCTTTTGATTTGACATCGATGCATATTATGGCATCGGCCACATAGTGGAAGGCAACAAATGCCCAAGCTCTTCACGTACTCCTAGGTAAATGAGAGGAAAGAGAGAGAGAGAGAGAAATATCACTAGCCAGCCAACCCTATCGTATGAGAGAATGATATTGGTACCTCTTGATGACACGGCAATCCTATACAGGCAGCTGCTCTAATATGTTCTCTTCTTTTGCAGATAAAAAAGACCCGAAAGTGAAAAATGTGTTGCACTATAACAATCTCATCGAATGCCTTGATCTCCATCTTACAGAAATTGATTTGATCGACTACCAAGGCAGCACATCTGAGATTAAATTGGCCAGGTTCTTTGTTCTGGAGGCAAGTGTGCTTAAGGTAATGAGGTTTGGCGTTCTCTGGCGCAACAATGAATGGCGTGCTGATCACCGCAAGCGTCTAAGCCTAAATGACACAGTCTCCGCAGAAGCTGAATTTGTTTTTGAAACATCAAGTGGCCAGAGACTCGAAAACTTATTTGCCCATTAGTGACTTGTCAGGGCGGTGGATTTTAGTTTGTACGATAATGCTGCATCCACCTAAAGTAACGAAAGTTCTTACGTAAACTTCCTAGTAATTCCCTCTTCGTAGGAGCAGTATTACTCCTAACATTTGTAATATCAGTTGAAACTTGTAATATTGCCGTGTCCTATTCCTGCGTTTTCAAAATCCTGCGAGTCAAACAAGTCCTGAGTTGGTGATGATGTTGTGCCTGCCATCTTTCACCAATAGCCGTCGGATCTAGATCTCACGCATAGAAACCAAACTTCTCCAGTTTTGCAAAAAGATGCCCGCACTTGTTCCCTATTTACAAACAACTCCTTGTCTCTCACAATCAGCCTTATCTCCTCCCCACCACATCTAGAAGGCCATGGAAAAATCTGGCGCGATGGCCACTGCCTGCGCCGTCCACCCCCCAATCTTGGTGTTCCGTGCAATGCACGGGCATCTACGCACGGGAAATTATGTCGAACACAGCTAGTTCACTACACCACAACACTGATATAAGGACACAAAAACTACCGGGAGAAGGCACTTATAAGGGCAGACAAACTGCTGGGACAGTGTTTCTCCCGGCAGATAGAACTGCCACGAGAACGGCTGCCAGGGATTACTTGTCTCGACAGATAAATTTCTCCCGGCAGTTTCTCTGCCTTGGCCCATGCATTTGCCGGCAGTCCATTTCTCCCGGCAGATTGGTTGGGGCACATGAAACTACAATTACCAGCAGTTCTATTGCCTGCAAAAGCATGTTCACCCGGCAGTTATTATGCCAGGACTCTGATTTCACTATCAAACTGTTATAGGAAGCCCTAATGCACTACACTTCGTTATGTTCAAGCACTCAGGCAGATCACACAATTTATACATACACTTTAAAGTAACATATAGGCCTCATCGAAAACCTTAAACTTCATTTAATAAACATAACAACCATACATATACAGGTTGTGCCACAAAAGGAGCACATATATGTTTCTAGGTGTGCGTCACAACAAAAATATAAGTGGTGCCTCAAGGAGAGAAGTATATATGTTTCTAGGTGTGCCACCCAACCAAAAAGAGCATATAGTGGCTGCTTATGTGCCAAAACAACCACCAAGATGAGCAGAACCTGCCAATGTCACCAGGTTCAACAAACAAGGCACATTACATAATCACTCCACCAACTTAATTGTAGGTCTTGCAAACATTCAGCAGCTTGTAGGTCATCCAAGCCTTCAGAAGTTTGTAGATCATGCAAATCCTCAGAAGCTTGTAGATCATGCAAATCCTCAGAAGCTTGTAGATCACCCATACCTCCATCAACCAGTGTATCTTTGGTAAACCTGCAGCAGACCGGAAACTCAAAACAGAGCTCTCATAGCACAATAAAGCTATTGTAACATAAACATGCAGCTAGTACTTGAAGGACAAGATAGCCCAATAAAAATGCAATCTTTACATCATACAAGGACAAGTGTTCTAAGACCTTTGTTTGCCTTGCTATTGGGTGTTGGCTGAAGCAGCGCACGCTGTGAACCTATTCAGTACGTGGAGTTTGAATCAAGGCTAATGTTGTACAAAGCTCGTTCATTGGAGATGAAAAGGATTTGAATCAGGCTAGTAACAAAACAGTAAAAAATGATATTTCTGTCGTTCCAAACTTGTTTATAGTAACCTAAAGGTTGAGGTTATGACCTACCCATGAAGAAAAGCACCCAACTTGTTGGGCTTACAAATAAGCCACCAACAATAAAAGCGCTCGTTCAAATAATGTGCTTGTAACAGGATAAAATGTTTGCAACGGTCACCTTTGGCAAAATTGCTACTGGATTAAAATGGATGTAGGCTATTTCATTTCTCCTCTGTATTCTCATTTTGCCTAATTTTGTTGTTTACTAAAATGACCTAAAATGGATGCAGACTAAAATGGACTAAAATGGATGCAGACTAAAATGTAAGTAGCTAGCTAGCTGGGATGCTTGCTACAAGTACGTACTAATCATCTCCTTTTTTAAGTTATGCATGCAGCCTCATCTTAACAACCATGTACATACTAATCTAGTAGCTCCAGCATGTACGCGCTACTACTAGTACACACATGCTGTTGTTTTAGTGTGTAGCTATTTTTCTTTACACCTCACAGCAAACATCAAATCGTTTTGGTTTCTTTGGGAGTTGCACCTGCAAGTATTCTATACGGCACATGAATACAGGTTCAGGAGAACCAAGGGCTTAACAGAGTACAAGAAGTTCAGGTTGGATATATGCCTTACAAAGTGTACTCTCTGTCTCCATTCAAACTTCTCCTCCGAGCATGTTGTAGCCTTTGCTCAGCTGCTAGTGACTACTTGTCCTGAAATAATACATGAACATATAAGAATCAATGCTTCATGTTATTCTTATGAAATAGTAACTTATATGGAGTAAAAACTAGATTGGAGAGAAGGGAACTGTAGAAAACCAACATATTATACTCCCTCCATCCCATAATGTAAGACGTTTTTTGTCACTACTTACATTATGGGACGGAGGGAGTAACATTTAAACTCTAGAAGAGTAGTCCACTTTCAATCTGTCTTTGCAGCAAAATGAAAGGAGGCATAAATAAGTTCTCTAGCTAGTTGTTTTCTTCCACGTAGTAGTATGTGTGTGTGATGACAGTCGAACTAGATGATCAATGGGGATAAACAGCACCAATACAAATACATTTTTGTCCAAAGCTTGCTTGTAGTACTCCTAAAGTGTTTTACTGATTTAGTATTAAGTTGTAGCATCCACTTATTTAGCACCGTCAGGTTATTGAACTTCCTATACTAATAAGACTTACTAGAACGTGTGTGCAGTCATTTAGAAGTATCCACTGCCATTGTGCATAGATCATTTTAGAAGTTTTGACTGACAGAGAACATATCTACAGTCCTTTATGTACAATCTAAACTGAAACTGCAAACATTCCCTACTGCTTCCTACCAAGATGTCTGAAGATTAAAACGATAAAATGTATTGAAGAACTATTCTTGCCATGAGTGTGGCAAATCACGAGCATTATGAATTCCTGGAACAAACCTAACACTGCTAGAACCAGTCCCCAATCCTTTCACTGATAGCGCCTGCATCAATTTGGAAGCAAAATAAAGAGGCAGCAATAAGAAAGACTTGGAGCCCAGTAGTAATTCGGTGGAAGGGAGGGAAAATCTGCAGCAAGGAGAAGATAAATCATCAATATCTCGTGAGTTCTCATCGAACAGAAAAGAAGAGTTTCACAACCTTTGTAAGGAAAAGCATACCTGCATCGCGTTTCCACCATGACAGATCTGAGCACCATGATGTATTAGCGTAGTGGGGAGCAGGCACCGCGCTCGCCGTCGGTGTGGTAGGAGACGTGGTGGGGAGCCCGACCACGCTCGTCCGCGTGGAGGGTCGCGGAGAAAAGGAGCGCGATGGCGTGGGCTGGCACGGCGAACTTGAGACAACAGGCCCGGAGTTCGTAGCGGGATCTCGTGCTGGGGATCAAGGCGACGTCGACCTCGACGCACCGGCGCCGTCGACCAGTCCTAGGGCGGTGCCGTGGGGAGCGAGGCGACGTTGACCACGCACACCAGATCCGTGTGGACGGAGTCGAGGTCGATCTCGACGCACCGGCGGCATCGATCTCAGTGGGGGTCGCCACATCGGCGGAGGGGGTCGGCGGTGGAGGGCGTAGTTGAGGACAGAGGGGCTCTCCGCTGCGGCGGCAGTGGAGGAGAGATGGCTCTCGACTCTGGAGGGTTCGATTTGGGGAAGTACTGGGCGGCGGCTATAACTCTTTTTTTTTTGAGCGAAAAAAAATAAGTCTACCGCTTTTTCTCCCGCGCCAGCGCGCGTTTGGGCCCAATTATGTTGGTCTCGCGCCATGGACAGCCCGGCAGACCGTGGGCCGTGATTTAGTTGTGCCGGCAGATTTGATGACCTGAAATGTGGACAACATTTCCGGCAGTGCAAGTGCCCTTGCTACTAAGGATCTCCCGGCAGTTCTTCTACCCTTAAGTACTTCTGCCGGCAGTATCTAGATTTCCGGCAGATGGTTTGCCCTTATTCTGGTATTTCTTCCGGCAGTTAATTGCCCCCAATCAAGTGTTGTGGTGTAGTGGTTGTAAGCAGGCTAGGTCTACAGCCATGATGATAGTCACTGCACACGGTGAGGCTGACTATGGTATGCCGAATACGGCGCCTATACTCAGGTGTCATCTCCGGCGTAGGGTCTTGTCACTTCACTGTGAGGAGCAGCACGTAATAATTTCACCAACGGGTAGTACAGTGCTACTACATTGGTAGTACTACTACTACTAGTACCAGCACCACCGTCTGGATTTAGTAGTACTACCACGTCCATTTGAATTTAGTATTTTGACTAGCAATATCTAGTAATGCATGTCACAAAAAATGTACTACTCCCTCTGTAAATAAATACATGGTGTACTGTTTTATTCCTATCGGCGAGGTAACTTAATGTCTTTTTGCTACTTAATAGGATTACATGCAATGAACTAACCACTGCATGTGATGTTTGATAGTCTCAAGTCATTGAAAGCATGCACGGGCACGGAGGGGGACGTAGCTTCATTGACTTACTGCACCTGCCTTTGGGTGTATGACACGTGGATCCAACGGGTGGCTGGCCAACCTGTCATACAGCCAAAGGCAGGTGCAGTAGAGGGGCGAGGAGTAGATGGCCAACACGCACGTGAATTCAACGCAGTCTGCACTTCTCATATAAAGGCTCCCGCCAGTCCAATCTACAAAATCCTACGCACCTACGCACCCAAGGGCAAGAGTGATCACTCCAATCGCAAGATCAGTTGACTAGAAGCTAGACCCATGGAGGCGATGAGCACGAGCATCAACCGGCTGTGCCAGATGGTCCACGACGCCGGCCTGCGGCCCGGCACCGAGGAACGTCTCCAAGTAGTGCTTGAGGCCGCCAGGGCGAGGGGCCGCTTGGACGACAGCTTCGTCTCCTTGTTCGACGAGGTCCTCGTCGGCTTCCTCGACAAGTTCACCGTTGTCAAGAAGCTCGCGGACGACCTTGACGTACGCCTCCAGCCCACGCGCCCAGGCTCTGCGATGCCTGCCACCCTCAACGGCCTCTATGGTGACAACCTCTTCGACGCACTGGTGGCCCTGCGACTGCCCGCCGTCGCGCCGGAGAATGTCCACCTCGAGGTCGCGCTCGCCGCGCAGCGCCTGGCGCAGCAAGACACCATCGACATAATCACCCACGTCTACGCGCAAATCGTCCACAAGGACTACTACATGCAAGAGGAGGACGATAGGACGCTGGCCTTCTTGGACCGCAGGGCAACCTTGGACGGCATTGTTCAGAAGCACGTTGAGCTTGCCGCCAACGCCGCTGCTCCTCACACGTCGGTTGGTGACCCGGTGCACTAGGGCGTGAGGATGTCGTTGATGGATCCGTATGTATCTTTATCTTTCCGTCAAATCCATGTAGTAGTATATGGTACTACTAGTAATTATCTTACCTTTCGCATCAACTTCATAATTTTCCTACGTACTCCATGCATGAACCGCGCCAGAACCAAACTTCTCATTACTCTAGGGAAAATCGTTATTTCTATCTATCGGTCGCCCCATGGAGCAGAACCAAATTTTACAAGTTACAAGTTCAAAAGGAAAAGCCTGCCGTGTTCGCGTCGCACCCCCACACGGTTTCTCCGGCACGCCGCTCAAGGGGGAATGCGTGCTGTGTTGCATTTTCACTTACAAGTGGGACCGCAGTTGAGCAAACCGACTATCGGCAAACCCCCACCCCGCCCACCGCGCGATGGCTGAGAAAACAGGAGGGAGAAGAGATGGCTGTAGCTAGCACGGACTCCAAGAAAATTGGTGTCGGATGGGACTCGTGTGGGTGGCGTGTGCCGTACTGCTAGACATGAATGCTAGTTATGGCCCATGCCACCCCACTATATCGAGGTGCTGGTTACGTAGAACAAATTTCCTGGAGTCCGTGCTCAGCCCTCCTCTATCTCTCTTCTCAGCCAGCCAGCAGACGCGCGGAGCCCATCGTCTGTTTGCTCATATGCGGTCCCACATGTCAGTGAAAACGCAAGAGGACCCACTGAACCTGCACATCTTTCACCTCGACGTGCTGGTGATGAAAAACAAATCCAATAAAGATCTTCGGTGGCCGCTTTTGGAGTTACTCAAGAGTAGTAAGATTCTATTTACAGTTTAACCCAAGATGCACATCACGTGGCTTCACCTACCACTCTATTTTCTTGCATGACACGACCTGGATGCTGGATGTCCCACGTGTCGGCAAAAGGAGGAAGAACTCGACCAAATCTTCGGTTGTGCTCTCGGATTAGACTAGTTGTGCTAACTTAAAATTTTATTGTGTAGAATGGATGCAAGTTTTGGTATTGGGAAGAAGAGTACAACGATATATTGATAGAGCGCAATTTAGTAGATGTTCTAGCACTTTTAGCTAGCATAGAGGCTAGAGATGAGACTAGTGCACTTGTTGATAGAATAGAGGCTAGACACGTCTACTTCTTTACACTCGAAGAAGAAAGAAGCACGCAAGATCGAGCCTCCGCAGATCAACAATGAATGCATCGAGAAGGCACTAATCCAACTTACAGGAGCAGTTATGGAAGTTGGATATCTTCTAAAATGTATTCTTGTGGTTCTTGTTTTCTTTGGTCTTGCTTTTCTAGTCAAAATTTTGGTGATGTATTTCCATGTACCAAAAAATCAATGATGAAAAAAAGATATGTGTTTGCAAAGAAAAATGTACGCGGCCGGGATGCGGTCGCGCGTTCGGCGCACGACCACCGCATCCGAGAAATGGCCCGGACACGACCCCATTGCCCTACCCAAACGGACAGAATCCGGGCAAAACGGAGGTCCGTTTGGGGTCGTGCGTTGGAGTTGGCCTTACAAGTGGGACCGCAGTTGAGGAAACCGACTATCGGCAAACCCCCACCTCGCCCGCCGCGCGATGGCTGAGTTAGAGAAACGACGAGGTTGAAGAGATTGCTGTAGCACGGACTCCAAGAAATATGGTGTCAGCTGGAAGTCGTGCTGGTGGCGTGTGCCGTACTCCTGGACGTGAATGCTTGTTCTGGCCCATGCCATCCTACTACTCCTATCGAGGATTCGAGGTGCTGGTTACGTACAGTGAACACATTAACATATGGCCCACCCACACTGTGGCCAAATTTCCTGGAGTCTGTGCTAGGTTAAAAAGTGTTCTTTGTGAGGATGGGTGGCTGGTCTCAAGTTTAAAACTTGTTGTATTACGTACGTAGACGTAGAGATAGTGCAGCATGTGAAGCTAGTACAAATAGTGTACTATTGTTGATTGGCCTCATCCGATAACCTGTTGCAATGCACGTACAATTATGTATTCGGAAAATATTTTTTTGCCTCGTCGCAGCACCCACTCAGAGAAGCGACTCGATAGCCATTCATAAATTTAGTAAGTTTATCACAGGCATATCATTTTATTACATACAACAGGTCATCAACCCACAACGACAACGAGGATACATTATAAATACTAAAGTTTTCATCACACAACAAATAACAAGCAATGAAATGAACTTCAACTCAACCAATCCTCGGCGTTGGAAACGCTTGCTTTGAACCACAAGCGATTCTCTCGGAAGAGCCAGCTACTGTCAATCTCGAGACCAACGCAGGACTGATCATCCAGGCTGAAGCGGCCTACTATATCACGACCAGGGTAGGGAACCAACGCAATGTCCGACGTATAGATACAGTTGCTTCTCATAAATGGTAGTAACGTTGTGTCAACAGCAGTTGGATCCCCTTTCACCATCATTGGATAGTTTTGTCCAAGGAAGAGCGAGTTTGCTCCAAGACTATCAATACTGTACCAGGGAGGGTGTTGGCGCTAGCACACTAGTATCCATCCCGAATACCATGCAACGGGTGTTGGAATAGGTCCGGAGAGTGCGACCATGGGAGACAACACCTGCTCCCTCAGTAGTAACATCAGCAGTGGGCTGTATACAGACAAGAAGGGGTGATCCATCGGAAGTTGCCAGACGCCACTGAGTATATGGGCCCTCCTCGTCCTCATCTCGTGATCATCACCATCTTCATCTCCCCCTTGGTTATAAATTTTTTCAAGTATAGGTGGTGGAATGTTCACAGGACCTTGGAAACACAAGAAGAAGGTTAATTAGTAGAGAAGGGAAACTTGCTAACTCGCATGCATGTGGATGAAACAATTATAATTACGGTGGAAGACAAACGTACCGAAACTACGAGGATCCCATGCAAAAATAGTGCCACGAGTGGTGGAAGCAAACACAGGACCCTCGTATTCAATTGCATCACAGTACACATCCGTGTATAGAAACTGATTTTTGAGCAATATCCATCCAGTCGAACCATGAAGGACGGCAACAAGCTTGTCAAAGATAGCAACAACTTGATAGTTCTTGTAATTCCAAGAGCGGTTGGGAACTCGAGAAATTGCTATCTTCCGTAGACGACAGTCACCATGATCATATTTGAACGTACGTAGATCATCTGTGTGCTCAACCTCAGGGCACTCGGAGATTTTTGGAAGTGGAATCCGCTGACGAGTGTACACATTCACAAGTTCCCACTCGCAATTGTACCCAATATAAACAACCCAATCTCCATTTGCGCCTGCCCAAGCCTTGCCCTCAAGCGATGGCATCTTAACATCATACGTATCATTATCAAGCGGCATCAACTTGCACAAGGCGAGGCTTCCCTCGTCCCCGCGCCAGTCAGCAGGGTCACGGCGAAGAAGATAGGGGAGATCAAACCGCTCCTGGACCCTTGGGTTCCTTGTAATGATGTTATTAGTTGAGTCGAGAATGTTCTTGAACGAACCTGCCATGCTAGCCGAGGTGATGACGTCGCACCGATCAATGAGTTCCCCCACCACGTCATCTTTCAGATCGGGGCAAGAATAACGGGGTCGTTTCCGGCTTGTTCCCTCCATGGAGAAGACGATCGAACAATGGCAGAAGGAAGGGTGAAGGCAAATGGAGGAGGGAGGAAGAGCGTGCGACAGCAGTTCCAAATCGAGAGGGAAAGGCGAAGAGTCGGTGGACGGTTGCCAGTTTGCCACGGTACACGAAGAGGCGCCCCGGCCTACACGTCCTTTCGGAAATTGTACAAAAGGACTCGCCGTCTTCTCACTGACATGTTGGAACGGGACCACATGTCAACGAAACATGGTGTGTAATTTCTCGTGCAAAATGCGATCTGGCCGCGTTGGCCCGAGGTGCCGCATTAGTTATCGACCTTTATTTTTTAACATACAATCTGAGTGGATAGCTCCTGTGGTCATCACACGTGAGCGGATATATAGGTGGGCTAGGTGGGCAGGCGGCAACAATCTAAGTGCTAAAAGAGTTGATCTCGAAAAAAGAGTTGATCCAATGCTTGGTTTTGTTTGGATTTTCCAACTATGACCATTGGATAGAGTGAATCAATGGCTTACGTTCAAAGTTATTCTCATACTATAGAATGGTATAGGAACGTGGAGAGATTTGGTTGATTTTATATCGCTGAATAATATAAAATATTATGAGTGCAGACGCTCCACCCCGAGGTTTGTAGCTCCTTCTCGGTCGTCGGGAATCTATGTTCTTCCACTCTTTCGTTTAAGACATGAGCTTTGTTCATCCTGTTGCCGACACGCGGGACATCTATATGCCTCCATTTTACAAAATCATACTATATGCCTCCATGACACGCGGGACATCTAGCATCAAGGTGGCGTGTCATGCAAGAAAATGGAGATATGCAGTGCGTAAGTGAGTCGTGCACTTCGATGGCACCTAGTACTACGCAATATTTTTTCTCCTCGATGGCACGTGAATAGTGCACGTACTCAATGACAGAGCACGGGATGGTAGCCATGGACATGGTCGGCCCTTTTTGAAGAGAGTACTAATAAATAACTTTGATGTGTCCCGTCAACTCGCAGAACGACGAGAAGCTTGCTTACTACGCCTTCTCCCTCGCCAACGCGTGCGCGGTGGCTCGCAGCACGAGGAGAAACTTTTGCTTACAAGCGGTGGACGTGCAGCAGTTCATTTGGTGTCAGATTGCCAGAAGTACTACTGTAGTACCATCATTATTGTTCGACTTCCGGAAGAGGAGAAGAGCCAAGCGCAAGGTCACCTACTAACCTAGTACAGTACTACTATAGCCAAAGCTGGTCCACCTTTTTAGAGCATGGTTAATTAATATAGGCGGCTCTTGCAGCGGCACATCATTTAGAGCAAGTACTCTCTTCGTAGGAACAAAGGAAGTGAAACAAAAGTTGGAGTGGATGCTAGATTGCCAATTAAAACATGATTACATAGGAAAAAAATCCTATAGCATTCTATCCTATGAATCAAACGACCAATGTAGGAAAATTATGAGGGGGGTCTCTCCAACAGTGTTCCTCGGCTCGCACCTAGCATCACGGTGGTCGAACTTGGAGTCATTCATCTGGTACACATGGCATCTCAGATTCTGGTACTCCAGATAATAGGTTGGCTCTATGTGATGTGGCAACTTCATATACTAACCGGATGCTGGCTATACTACTACGGTACTCACACTCCAAGAAGTGACTCGAAAACCATTCATAAATTGAGTCTATGACACACATTTGCAAATGTACCATTCATTACATACAACAAGTCATCAACACACAACGACAACGATGATACATGTTGGATTATAGATTATTTACAACAAAACATTCTAGTAAATACTAAAGTTTTCATCACACAACAAATAACAAGCAATGAAATGAACTTCAACTCAACCAATCCTTGGCGTTTGGAAACGCTTGCTTTGAACCATAGGTGCTCTGGGAAGGGCCAGCTATTGTCAATATCGAGAGCAACGCAGGACTGATCATCCAGGCTGAAGCGGCATATATCAGGACCAGGGTAGGGAACCACCGAAATGTCCGAGGTATAGATACAGTTGCTTCTCATAAATGGTAGTAACGTTGTGTCAACAGCAGCTGGATCGCCTTTCACCATCATTGGATAGTTTGGTCCAAGGAAGAGCGAGTTTGCTCCAAGACTATCAATACTGAACCAGGGAGAAGGTGTTGGCGCTAGCACACTAGTATCCGTCCTGAATACCATGCAACGGGTGTTGGAATAGGTCAGGAGAGGGCGACCATGGGAGACAACACCTGCTTCCTCAGTAGTAACAGTCTGAGTGCACTGTATACAGACAAGAAGAGGTGATCCATCGGAATTAGTTGCCAGGCGCCACTGAGTATATAAGTTCTGCTCCTCCTCATGCTCGTGATCATCACCATCGTCATCTCCCCCTTGCTTATAAATTTTTCAAGTATAGGTGGTGGAATGTTCACAGGACCTTGGAAACACAAGAAGAAGGTTAATTAGTAAAGGGAAACTTGCTAACCCGCATGCATGTGGATGAAACAATTATAATTACGGTGGAAGACAAACGTACCGAAACTATGAGGATCCCATGCAAAAACAGTGCCACGAGTGGTGGCAGCAAACACAAGATCCTCGTATTCAATTGCATCACAGTACACATCCGTGTATAGAAACTGATTTTTGAGCAATATCCATCCAGTCGAACCACGAAGGACGACAACAAGCTTGTCGAAGATAGCAACAACTTGATAGTTCTTGTAATTCCAAGAGCGGTTGGGAACTCGACAAATTGCTATCTTCAGTAGACGACAGTCACCATGATCGTATTTGAACGTACGTAGATCATCTGTGTGCTCAACCTCAGGGCACTCTGAGATTTTTGGAAGTGGAATCCGCTGACGAGTGTACACATTCACAAGTTCCCACTCGCAATTGTACCCAATATAAACAACCCAATCTCCATTTGCGCCAGCCCAGGACTTACCCTTAAGCGATGGCATCTTGACATCACACGTATCATTATCAAGCGGCATCAACTTGCACAAGGCGAGGCCTCCGTCGTCCGCGCCCATGCGAACAGGCTTATAGCGAAGAAGATAAGGGAGATCAAACCGCTCCTGGACCCTTGGGTTCCTTGTAATGATGTTATTAGTTGAGTCGAGAATGGGCTTGAACGAACCTGCCATGCTAGCCGAGGTGATGACGTCGCACCGATCAATGAGTTCCCCCACCACGTCATCTTTCAGATCGGGGCAAGAATAACGGGGTCGTTTCCGGCTTGTTCCCTCCATGGAGAAGACGATCGAACAATGGCAGAAGGAAGGGTGAAGGCAAATGGAGGAGGGAGGAAGAGCGTGCGACAGCAGTTCCAAATCGAGAGGGAAAGGCGAAGAGTCGGTGGACGGTTGCCAGTTTGCCACGGTACACGAAGAGGCGCCCCGGCCTACACGTCCTTTCGGAAATTGTACAAAAGGACTCGCCGTCGTCTCACTGACATGTTGGAACGGGACCACATGTCAACGAAACATGGTGTGTAATTTCTCGTGCAAAATGCGATCTGGCCGCGTTGGCCCGAGGTGCCGCATTATTTCTCGACTTTATTTTTTAATGGCGTGCCGTTCAGTTTTGAAGCACGACTAACTGGTACTGTTTGCAGAGAAAATATAAACTACTCTACCACTACTCCACCTCTAGTACTAGTAGTATAAAAAAGATATATAGGCTGGAGCTTCAGAGCTTTCTTGCTAAGGGCTGCCCACTTGCTTCTCACACTATCACCCTCTCTCCAGATCTAAAAAAGACGGCCTCTCTCTCCCTCCTCACCGGTGGTCACAGATCCGCCGGGGAAGAAAAGGACGTGCAGCGTTGACGCACTCGTCGTCGGCGAGCGAGGTCACGCACTGACGACAAGGCCGTCCTCTCAGACCTAGCGCCCGCGCGGGATGGCCTCCGTCCCCAAGCTCGCTGCCGTAGTGCGTGCAGAGGACGACGACCACGAGCGAAGCCACTTCCCGCCGACCCTCAGGTATGCTACCTCTTTTCGAACCATACCCTTGTTCTATTGCCCCATCTGCCATGTCGCTGCATGTGGATCTTTTTCCACTCCACCATCTTCCCAATTTGCTATCCTCTGCTCTGCTGGTCACGCAGACGAAAACCTTAATTTGCACTATTAAAGGAAACCCTACTTCATGCAGACTAATCCATGTCTGGGTTGAATAAGGAAAGGAAGGGAGACTGTACTGTCCAAGAGAGTAGGCATCGAACCCGCATCTAGGTTGAAAAGGGGAAAATCAGTAGCTAAGGAACGAGTCTCGTGTCTCTTGGTTGAAGAAGGGTAGAAAGGCATGACAACGCAATAGAGAATGACCAGGTCGATCGGTTTGTTGTCCTCACATAGGAAAAAGGTGGCTAAACATAACAAAAATGGGACGTAATCCACATATGCTGCCTGGATATTTGTTGCTCTGGGCAACCATACCTCCCTCACCACTCTATGCGTCCGTGGAGGTACATCGTACTGGTGCGCCCACTGTCCGAATGGGCCTCCCATGCTCTTAGTGTCACTTTTTTGCTGTTAGTATAACGCCAGCAGTCAAGTCAAGCAATGCTACTGCTAAAGTGATGCCACATTTAACTAATGCCGCACTCAGTCTAATGCCACCGATAAATTTAAGCAATGCCATTTAATGTCACTGGATTATTTCAGGGTTAGCTGTTGATTGTGGATGTATTAAAGATTTTTCAGCTAAGGCATTCTAATGCTGTTGCACAGCCAGTATACCAACGATGAAACTTGTTACTACCTTCAGATTTTTGCACTGTTAATGCTTATAGATTACATACCTCACTTTCATGAGATAAGTTAATTTTTTTCTACAGTGTCACCAAAATGCCAAGGCGCTGATGTCATTTTATTTTGGTTAAACTGCACAAAAAATTATGAAGACAAGAGGAAAGGTCAAGAGTGGGCACCTCCTCCTCCGGCTGTTCTCTTGATTCGTTCGATCAAGTTTTTATGTTTGATCAATTATCAAGATTGGGATAGCAATTTTTAAGGTCCCCCCGAGTTCGAAATGATATTTACCTTGGAGGTACATGGTTTACAATTTTTTATACTGTCATTAGTTAATAATGCTAGTTACCTTCAGACTTTTGTATTTGGTTTAATGCTCATGCACAGCTAGTATACCAATGCTGAAACGTGTTACCTTTACATTTTGTATTGTTAATTCTTATAGAAATCTTCCAGTGCCAGAGTTTATTGAAATCTGTTCAGTAAAACCATTGTACTGTACCCTGTAATAAAATAACTACTCTACTGTTGCACTAGCCACTGGATTAGTGTATATTTGTAGTATTCGAAATTTCGAATGGTGTTGCATTAGCGTATGGACATAAATAAAGTGTGGCAAGCTTTCCCAGATATGTGCTCAAGAAAACTACTACCTGTTTTTCTAAATACTAGTAGACGTTTGGGTACTTTAAACTGAACCGCGAAAACGTCTTATATTAAGGAACAGAGGGTGTAGAGTTCACTCAAATTATCCCGGTAAAGCTAGTCACACCTTTGTTAAAATTAATGTTCATTATGTTATCGGAGGAGGTCTGTAAGTTTGTCTCTAATGCCTGTCGACTACATACCTGACATCATGATGTAATGTTAAGTCATTTCCTTTTGTACAGTGTCACTGAATTGTCAAGGCGGTGATGGCATTTTATTTTAGTTGAACTGCACAAAATATGCTTAAAAGAAGAGGAAAGGTCAGGAATCGATCATTCTTTCAGAAAGAACTATATATGCCTTTCTGACATCAGCCTCTGTTGCCTTATTTATTCCTTCAAACAGGTGGTTAGAAACAGTCTTGCTACCTTTTCCCATTAAGAAATTGGAATGCTTATATTTGTGAGTCTATGCTTCAACTAGTGCCACTTTTATAGTAATCACACTTTCAATATCTATGCAAACAGGGATGCTCGATTTTAGTGGAACTGCACAAAAAGTCCAACTGGTTCAACATTAGGAGCATGTTTTCTTCCAAACCTTTATATCCAATTGGTGGCACTATGAGCTGTTCATTAAGAAGGTACATGGTTTGCTACTATCTTGCTACTCTTTTTGTACTGTCATTAGATAGTAATACTAGTGGTTTGCATGTGAATTTATTGGCAGGGTGGACCTACATTGGAGGTGCAGGACAGGATTCAATGATTGGATGCTCAATTTCGGTTGTATCGATTTCACCTCTTCCATCACTGCGAACATGGATATCCTTGGTCTGATGAAGAATAGGCGCTATATTTCTGCTCTGAACAAGCAAATCAATTCAGTATGAAATTGTCCAGGGCAAAACATGACTGTATCAAATTGTCCAGTGCAAAACATGACAGATGCTAAGCGGAAGAGACATGTTTAAACCGAAAATACAAGGTGGGGTATATGTTTACTAGCTGCTTGATATTTGTGCAGACAGAGATGTCTGCCCGTTGCTATTTGGCAAACACACAAAGTGACCGCAATTTTGGTTGAACTGCACAAGAGAATAGTATAGTCACTGCATGCAGTGCCATTTGAAAATAGACACAGAAAGATTGGATAGTCACTTCATGGACTGCAGAAAAGTAGTACTGTACTATTTATTGGCCAACACTAGGTGCTTCATTGCTTTGGTCTGATTATACAATGGGCATCATTTTGCCTAA
Source organism: Triticum aestivum (assembly GCF_018294505.1). Taxonomy (NCBI): domain Eukaryota; kingdom Viridiplantae; phylum Streptophyta; class Magnoliopsida; order Poales; family Poaceae; genus Triticum; species Triticum aestivum. Next base: position 187,287,917 of record NC_057802.1, read on the forward strand.
GTTAAAGTTTGTATTCCGAAAATAGTCTCGCCGTGTGATCAAGAGAAGACCAAATCATATTGCAGTGGATGTTCCTCCATCATGTGTGGTTCATTCTCATGGTTCCAGCTGTTGGTGAAACCAGTTACGTTTGCAAGAGGAATTGTAGACTTCACAAACAAATTTGTCTTTCAGTCTGTACTGAATGTTGGCCAAGAGAAGCATCCATGTTAGTAGGAAGAACATATGTTTTTTCTAGATCTTTGCTTTTGGAGCTACATATTTGTATATGATCTGTGAATCATTGAGATGCATTAACATGTTGATCTTATGTATGGGAATCGTACTAGTTGGTTTTAGTTGTGGCTGATCTTTGCTTTTGGAGCTACATATTTGTATATGATCTGTGAATCATTGAGATGCATTAACAGTTCCTTATATCTGTTCGCTCAGTGTTTACAAGTTACTGATCGATCACTAGCTAGCCTACTAATGCGCTCCTGGCTGTTTTAGTTGCGACGCAAGATCCAAAGTGGCAGTTTTTTGAATAAAAATGCCTACCTCTGAAGAAACTGACAAGCTGCTCTGAAGAAAATGCCATGCGAATCTGAAGAAACTGCCAGCGAAAACGTTCGCAAATGCCTTATCTCCCAGCTAAAGTTCATCAACTAATGCCCTCGGCTGCGACTCGTTGCATGCTGCTCCACGTACTGGCTGCGAGCGATTTTGAGTGCCTGCATGCAGCCGGCCGTAATTAAGGCAGCTAACTGATGCGAAAAAAGATGCGCTTTAATTGTTGCGGGCCTTTTAAATCTGTGGAATCATTATTGACAAGGAGGGAGATGATTCGAGTGCACTCGTTTGACCGTCATGCCGGCGTGCGACCCAGCACGGACGAGACGGGACAACACAGTCAGAATTTTAGTTTTTCTAGTTTTCCACAGCAAGCTGGCGCGATAAGCCATGCCTGCTTAATTATGCATTGAATTCCGATGACCGTCGCACTACCTTCCGCCTATAAGTACTGTTTCCTGGCCTTCTATGGTGGCACCGTGACCCAACTCGCCCTATCCTCATAAGCCCCCACCGGCCCGACGTCGCTCGCCACTTATCCTCGCTCTCGCCATGTCCGCCATGCCCCCGCCCGTCCGCGATAGGCGAGGCCGGAGGCGGTCACCGCCGGAACTAGTGTTCGGTTTTTCACCGGAAGGCAGACGGAGGGAGGAGGCATTCTATCGGTCTTTAGATGGCAATGCGGAGATCGAGGACTTGTTGGAGCGCGACCGCCTGGCGGAGGAGCAGGAGTTGTTGGAGCGCGACCGCTTGGCGGAGGAGCAGCGTATCGCCGATTTGCGTTGCCAGCGGGACATGGAGCAGCAGCGCACCGACGCTCTGAGTCGCGAGCAGAGCGCCCGCACCTGGGCCGACTACGTGGAGGCCGGCGCCCGGCAAATAGCCCTGGAGGCTGTCGGGCACGCACGCGTTCGCGACGCCGATTTTTACTACCAGCTCGTCAAGTGGGTTTCCCGCTTAGAAGCCGAAGCTTCGGTGGACCACGCCGGCATGGAAAGGGCCAACGCGCGCGAGCAACGCGCCCTATCGCACCTCTGGCAAGTCCGAGGCGAGGCGGAGGACGCCGGTGCCGGCGTTTAGCGTGTACCGCAGATGGCGGCCGGCATCGTCTAGTTAGCTAAGAGTAAGTTAGTACTTGTACGCTACTAGAGTATTAGTGGGAGTAGATAGTTAACTTGGCTATGATGGTTGTCAACGTGGAAGTTCAGTACTCTATATGTGGATCAGACCTGTTACTTTGCTCTGAATGTTGAACTTTCCGTTTGAACGTATGGAATGGGCTGTTATTTTTTTAAATGGGTTGTATTTGTCCTCCACGGGTTTAGAGGCTGACTTGTGGGCCTACCAAGTTGACGCGTACACAATCAGGAGATGATTGTACGTGGAGAGGATGACAGCAGGGACCCGCCAAGGTCATGGCAGTACGCAAGCAAGTGCCTCCTTATTTCAATCCAATAAAAAATGGCTCCTCCTAATGGATTTCTGACATCTGGGTCCCATGCCATTGTCAACGTAGTCAATAAACGAGAGAGTTGCACAACGAGCGGCTGACACCAGGGACCCAGCAGCTCGCCCAGTTATTTTTGTTTTGGGTTAATTTGATAAATGCCACTCCAAATCTGGTGTTTCTGAGAAATGCCACTGCAATTTCCAAACTTTGAAAAATGCCATTTCATGCCATTTCCAGTGGCATTTTTCGAAGTCTGGAGTGGCGTTTTTCAAAGTTTGCAAATTGCAGTGGCGTTTTCCAAAGTTTGCAAAAATTGCAGTGGCATTTTTCAAAGTTTGGAAATTGCAGTGGCATTTTTATGAATCGCCATATTTGTTGTGGCATTTATCTAATTTGTTTTTGAGACGGAAGCAGGGTGTCAACTGGGCTGTGCGGGGCACTCTGGCCTGTCTAGACAGCCTTCTCTTTTATGTTTACCACAGACCAGCCCAGTAGTTTTTTTTCTTTCTGAAAATGGCTAGCCCAGTTTTTTTGTGATTTGCCAAGTAAGTCGCTTTGTCAGGCCTGTTGGGCTGCAAATCTTTCAAGACGAGGAGAGCTTCATTCGGCTGGACGAGAAAATGGCCTATCAGTAATGAGAAATGGCTTGTACATTTTTAAAACACATCAAACTGGCAATTACTTTCAAATTTCTTTTTTTCATTTCAAGATTTTAAATTGCATTAATTTTTATGCGTGGACAATTTTTTGGATTTTATATTGATATACATTTATTTTTAAAATCAGTTTGAATGTGACTCGAAATTTCGGGATTAAAAACAGTTCGGACCGCACCAAAATATGCAACATTTCGTATAATTTTTTAACCGTGGCCACAATATGGGCTGTAATGCTAACAAAAAGAATATGGGCTCCAAAAAAACCTTAAGAATTAGCAAATAGGCTCTAAATTATTAGAAATAATGGCAGATGGGCTGTATGCTGTTTTCCACAGATTTGAGGCTTTCCTAAAAAAAAGGTTGACGCACAAGCAGTGACTGTTGGATGTCCATCCAACGGCCGTCGTGCTTCTTCAATCTCCGCTCTTCCTGCTCCAGCCGCTCAAACAAGCGCCGGCGGGACTGCCTGCTCCCTCCTCCCTGCGGCCGGCTATGCTGCCGCGCAGGCCTCACCGCCCCACCGTACTCCCATCGCTGGCCTAGCCATCCCTCTACTCACCCACACCTGCTGTTATTCTCCGGCGACGGCAGACGAACCAGTAAACCCTCGTAGAGTCTTACTCCCCTCCGCGTGGGAAACAACTGCCGAGTCTTCCCTGCCTCCGTGTCATTCCCTTCCTAGGCCTCGCCGTCGTCCACCGCCCTGGTGCTCTCGGCGCGGCCTGGTCAACATGGTCAACGACCGACATGCATTTGAAGTGGACTGTACGTGGAGAGGCTGACAGCTGGGTCCACGACCGCACGCAAGGAAATGCCTCCTTATTACGCGCAAAATAATGATTCCTCCACTTGACATCTGGGACCCACCGTAAGGGCCTCTGTATTTCGTGAAAAAATGTTACCGCCGCTGACAGCTCGGACCCACCAGCTATATCTTCGCACGCAAGGAAGTGCGTCCTTATTACGCACAAAAAAATGAATACTCCCCCTGCTAGCTGGGACACAGTATAGTGGCAGGCTGACTTGTGGGCCTACTAAGTTGACGGGGACGGAGGGCTTTGTCAACTTAGTCAATATGCACAATTCTAGCTCCAGTGACCGTACGATGTCCATCCAACGGCCGTAGTGCTTCTTCAACTTCTGGTCTTCTTGCTCCAGCCGCCCAAACCAGCGCCGGTCGTGCCTCGTGCTCCTGCCTCCCGTGGCCGGCTGTGATGCGGCGGAGGCCTCACCGCCCCCTACTACTCCCACTGCTGGCCAGGCCATCCCTCTACTCACCCACATCCCCTGTTATTCTGCGGCGACGGCAACCTCACACCGCAGCGAACCAGTGAACCCTCATACTCCTCTACGCGTGGGCATCCACTGCCGCGTCTTCCCCGGCTCTGCGTCGTCCCCTTCCTAGGCCTCGCCGTCGTCCACCGCCCTGGTGCTTTCGGCACGGCGTGGTCAACATGGTCAAGGAACGGCTTCCATCGGACGTGGACTGTACGTGGAGAGGCTGACAGCTGGGTCCACGGCCGCAGCAAGGAAGTGCCTCCTTATTACGCGCAAAATAATTATTCCTCCACCTGACAGCGGGGACCCACCGAATGGGCCACCGTATTTCACGAAAAAAACGTTTCACCCTGACTGCTGGGACCCACCAGCTACATCTTCGCATGCAAGGAAGTGCGTCCGGGCAAAAAAAACGATTCACCCCCTAACTTCTGGGACCCACCAGCTACATCTTCGCAGGCAAGGAAGTGCCTGACAGTCGGGACCTACCTGGTCGAAGCATACGTAGCGTTGTCATTCTGGTCGCGAACGTGTACGTACATACTGGTCGATGTAGAGGCGCGCACGTGTCGTAGTAGAGGCGCGCACGTAGCATGTACATGTACGTACAACGGCCAGGGTGCAAGAAAGAAAATACGGCCACGTACGTACATACGGGCAGGGTCTCGAACACCTACTCGCGCATACGTACGGCCAGGGCTCGTGTGCATGGCTGGGTCAGAATGGAGAAACTGCGTCGTCGTCGTGTTCATGGGGAGCCAACCGGCTGGGTCGGAACGGAATGCGTCGTCGTGTTCATCGGTAGGGCTTGGACGGAACAGCCGATGGAAACGAGGCCTGGCGTACCGCAGAACGAAGGAAACTTCCTTGTGTTCGACCGGCCACGTTTGAAACGGGATCCTGTTCATCAGGAGGGGTCTTGCGTACCGCAAAACAGAGGAAATGGACCTCCTACGGTCGAAACAGGGGTCCTGTTGATCGGGAGGGGTGTGGCGTACCGCAAAACGGAGGAAACGGACTTGTGTTGGAGCGCTACGGTCGAAATGGGGGTCCTGTTCATCGGGAGGGGTGTGGCGTACCGCAAAACAGGACTCCACGGGATACTGTTCATCTCCACCGTCGACCCCCTCCAGCCTCCACGGGCTACTGTTCATCCACCGTCGACCTCCTCCAGCCTCCACCTGCGATTGTTCATCCACGGGCTCCTGTTCATCCAGCCTCCACCGTGCGCTACTCCACCGGCTACTGTTTAACCAGCCCTCTCCACGGGCTCCTGTTCAACCACCCCTCCACGGGCTACTGTTCATCCAGCCCTCCACCGTCTAATGTTCATCCTGCCCTCCACGGGGTGGTCCTGTTCATCCTGCCCTCCACGGGGTCCTGTTCATCCAGCCCCAACCGGCTCGAATGATCGGGGTCCTGTTCATCCACCCCCACCGGGAACTGTTCATCCAAACCCCCCAGCAACGCTCACTGTTCATCCAGAGGCAACACCATGGGGTCCTGTTCATCCACCCCCACCAGGAACTGTTCATCCAAACCCCCCCAGCAACGCTCACTGTTCATCCAGAGGCAGCATCGATCGGCTTTAGTTAGCAGAAGTAGCGAAGGAATCGCTCGATCGGGTTCAGTTAACAGCCATCGATCGATCGTTCAGGTTCAGTAACGCGTAGCCTGCAGTGCAATCGCTCGGGTTCAGTTAGAGCCCAATGCCTCACTCGGGTTCAATTAGAGCCCAACACCTCGCACCCACGCGCGTGCGTGTATGAGAGAAATGCGCATCGCTCGGCCCCGACCACCCACCGTAACCGAGAACACCCCGATATTTTCCTCGCCCTCGCTTCTACCACGGTTTTTTCCATCATGGACGGCCCAAAGAATGTCATGCAGCTGCGTCTCCGGCCCGCCCAGGACGAAAAGCCCATTTTCTGTCATGATTTTTTGTCATAGAAGTAGGACCCCACCACATCTATGATGATACCGGGTTTTGTCACAATTATCGTCATAGAAGTGTCATAAGTATGAAAAAAAAGATTTTCGTTCGGCCCAAAATGTCACGGATGTGTCTTTTTTTTGTAGTGGAGTAAATCATGCAGCTGGTGGTACGGTGGAAGGTGTTGCAACAACTAGGGATGTCTCTGCTTGTTTGGTGGCAGCTATTTGTTTCTGTTTGGCTTTTTCTGCAGCTCATGTAGAACGGGATACCCTGTTTGTACAATTTTCTACTGGACTTAGACCTTCTATTGCACCATCAGTAGCAGCAGAATCGGCAGGATTCTTCCGCTTCCTGTCCCCTGTCAATCTGTGTTGCTTCCTCTTTCTCTGTGCCATGTTAAGTCAAGCCGACAAGAAAAACGAATAACAATTTAGTTCTTCAGAACAAATTGATGTGTATATAGATGAACTGAACTTTGATGTTAGACAACCACATGATAGGAGGATGTAATATGTATGAAAAATAGGACTGCATGAGATAACCAGAACTATGATGTGTAAACTAAGCAGAAGACATTTCACTAAATTAGAAGCAATGCAATGGAAGGTAGGCACCATATGAAAGATGCTACAAATATCGCTCTGCCAAGTTAACAGTGTCTCATCATAAATGGCGTTTAAACAAATGTGAAGCAGTACAAGAAGTAAATCATATGCAAGATGCAAACAACATCACACTATCAAGTTAAAGGTCTCTCGTCATTAGTGCCATTGCATATTCATAGCATTGCATATTCACAGCTTATGTTGTGTAAACTAAGGAGAAGGCATTTCAATAAATTAGAAGCAATGAAAGCTAGACACCATATGAAAGATGCAACGAATATCACTCTACCAAGTTAAAACTGTCGCGTCATAAGTGCCATTTCAACAAATTAGAAGTAGTACAAGCTAGAAAAGAATGCGAGATGTAACCTATATCACACTCTGAAGTCAAATGTGTCTTATGATAAGTGATTGTTGCAGGTTACACAACAGTAGTACTTTGATGTAAGAACATGGTGTGATAGACAGATATTGCATGTTCTAGAAACAAGAACACGTGTCTTATTCACAAGTATAATGTGTAAATTAAGCAGATGGAATTCAACAAAATTAGAAGCAATACAAGCTAGACATCACACATAACATGCAACCACATATAACAATGCCAAGTTAGAGGGAGCACCTGTGATGGTGCACTAGGGGAGACGTGCTCATCATCAACACAACTACATTGAGTGTCTATGCATGTGTTGTCTTGGAAATCATCTTGGGGGGATGGAGGAGTAGAATCTGTAGAGACCCTTAGTTTGGAAGGAGCACCTTTATCCGCTGCCTTGCTAACTTCCTTCCGCTTTATTGATTTTGAATTGTCAAGTTAAACCGACAAGAAAAAGCAATAAAATTCACTCTTCAGAACTCATTCGTGCATGATACTGACAATCACTACTTTGATGTAAGTCGAAGACATGATACCAGGATGGAATATGTACGAAAAACAGGACGGCATGGCATATTCACAACTGTTTGTGTAAACTAAGTAGAAACCATTTCAACAAATTAGAAGCAATGCAAGCTAGACACCACATGAAAGATGCAACCAAATTGACTCTGCCAAGTTAAAAGCGTCGCATCATAAATGGCATTTCAACAAATTAGAAGCAGCACATGCTATAAATCATATGAAAGATGCAACTAATATCACACTGCATATACTAAAGGTGTCTCGTCATATTGATTGATGCGGGATACAAAAAAACAATAGTTTTATGTAAGGACATGCTTAATAGACAGATGTACTATGTACTAAAAACAGGAAGGCATGTCACATTAACAGGTATAATGTATACACTAAGCAGAATAGCACATTCAATTTAACCAGATTGGAAGAATTACAATCTAGCCACCATATGCAACATGCAACCACATATCACACTGCCAAGTTATAGCAAGCACATGCGATGCTAGTGTAGGGGAAATGCGGTAATCAACTACAGAGCTACGTTCATTATCTTCATCTAGCCTTGTTGTTTCTTGAGAATCATGTCGGGAGGCTCACGCTGCATTCTTTAAATGAGGATCTTTACTCATAGTAGTCCACCGGCCTGACTGCCTCATCATAAGTGATTGATGAGGGATACACAAGAACATTAGTTTGATGTAAGAACATGGTTAATAGACAGATGTACTAGTATGTACCAAAAACAGGAAGGCATGTCATATTCAAAGGTATAATGTGTAAGCTAAGCAGATGCAATTTAACCAAATTAGAAGCAATACAAGCTAGACATCCGGCTGGAGTGGTGAGCATTGTTGGCATTCCGGGAACGGGGGTCCCCAGACTTGCCTGCCTACGGCCCACAGCGTGGCCAAGCAGCAGGTCGTACGTCCCATCTTCGTCAACAAGGCACCCAAGACCCTCGCGAGGGTCCAAGCCTCGCGAGGCGGACGCCACAAGACCTCCTCTGGAGTGGCCTAGCCAGGCAGGCTCATGAGGAGCGGAGATATCAAGGCAAGGCAAACCTCACGAGGCTCTCGTGACGTGAGCCATGACGAACGGTACCAGGCGGGTGCCAGGCGGGCACCGGTGCGCGCAACGTCCTTATTTCCTCTTTGGTGCTAAGGAGGCCAGCGCAGGCGAAGAGTACTGAGGCACCAGGCAAAGGTTGCCATATTGGTGCAACGAGACCAAGACCAGAAGGACGGCAAGGCGGATGTCATCGTGGAGCCCAAGACGGCGTCACCCCAAGGCTTTTCGCAGGCGAAGACCGCTTTTGTCAGGATAGCTTGTACTAACTGTCCCCCTTCAAATTTGCCCGCCGTTGTTGGCTCCCTTCCCGCTCGATATTTGGGAAGAGGACCAGGGCCTCTATAAATAGGACTAGCCACCATAGTAGGAGGGGACGGATCCCGAACTAGCTCAGATCATCCTCTACTACACAAGCACAAGAACACCTCAACCTCAGGAGGCTGTTCTTCCCTTGTACTATTCATCATCAGCCCAAGAGGCAATCCACCACCACCACACTAGAGTAGGGTATTACACCACAACGGTGGCCCGAACCAGTATAAACCTCGTGTCCTTCTGTGTTGCGAGTTCGTCGAGTTCGTCCGCAAGATCTTAGTGAGCTAGAGCGTAGATCGGTAGGAGGGAGAGACTTCGCGCGGACCCCAGTGCTCGAACCTTAAGGGTTTGTCGGAACCCCACATCCAACATTTGGCGCGCCAGGTAGGGGTGCGCCGGAGCTTCTTCTCCGCCAGTCAGCTCTCTGACGCTCACCGGCTACGATGTCTGGCGACCCAAGGGTCGGCTCCGACCGCTGGGCAGCCTGGCCAGCCCGGACAGCGCCGCCTGCCCATGAAGGTCTCGACCCCGCACTCCAAGCGGCACGGGCGCCACCAAGCTCCACCGGGCGCGGACAGCGCGGCCAGGCATCATCCACCCTCACCCCGCGGCAAGTACGAGCCGCGGCAAGTGCGGCAAGTCACGCCGCAGCAACAACGCCGCACTCACGGCAGAAGCAAGCAAACATGCGGGCGGCGCTCACAGTGGCAAGGGAGCTGCTGCGATGCAGGCTAATGGAGAGCAGCCGGGACATGCTGCTTGAGCGTGTTGCTGAGCTGCTGGACGCAGCGGCGTTGGGAGCACCACCCTTCTGCTATCGACTCCCCCCCAGACCACTACAGGGCCGCGCAGCGAACCTCACCACATTCGCGCGCCATCAACTACGCCCGGGGGCTTCATCAACATCAGCACGGTCGGCGGCGTAGGGGGCTCCAACTCCTCCATGCCGCCCTCGGCAAGCATGAGCACAAGCGTCACCCCCCATGGTCCCAGCCGGATGCCGTATTATCATCCCCAGGACGCCATCATGGGCGGAGCAACATGGAGCGTGGGGCACCACGGCGAGGTGTTCGGGGTGACGGCCCTGGAAGCCTACGTGCCCCGCATGATGGACCAAGGGTACGCACCAGAGAAAGACATCGGCTCACTCATTGGAGAAGATTGGGGAGAGGGGGCGCTAGGAGCCGAAGCCTTCCAAGAACCAACGGAGAACCACAACGATCGCGCCAGCAGCGGCAATTATAGGGTACCGCTAGTCTCTCAGGAACAGGCTTATGCTAACCATGGACTACAGATGAACCAGGTTGCAGCGTCGATCGACGACCCAGGCACGGCGGCACCCGTTCCAACAAGGGAGACATGCTGGGGGCCACCGAGAGGGAGCCAGGAGCAAGGCCCCTCCCCGCGGCGCGCGACGCCTGACAACACCCGGAGGTAGGCCCTCTACCGGGGAGGCCTCGACAACCCTTCCCCCGGCAGAGGACCTGTGGTCGCCGAGGGAACCGCTGGCGTCCTCTTTCCCTCCTCTGTGTCGTCCTGGTGACCGGTCGGCTCAGAGGAGGTCGAGGGTGGCGCAAGGCGGGGCCCTCGTCTGGCGATATGAAGCAAGGCCGGTACCTGTGAAGAAGGCCCAGTGCCTGTGAAGCTCGCCGCCCGTGACACTCTCATGTAATAATGAGTTGGGGCTGTACACGCTCCGGAGTCTCAGGGGAGCTGGCCTCAGGCCCTGGGGCTCCCTCCCACGCCTAGTGGCAGCACTTACCTCCGCGCTGGTGAGAAGACTTGAAGACCAGAAGACTAGACTAGGTGCCGGACGCAGCCTTTTGCTTTGGATCTCTCTTTCTGTAGCTTTGCTTTCTGGATCTAGATTTGAGTTGAAGCTGAGTTTTTATCGATGCACGCGGGGGGAGCCTTTTCTCGTTTGAGCAATTTCTTGCCTTCTGGATATCGTTTTGTCTGGGACTCATGTCCGTCACCTTTCCCTCACGAGCTCCTCGCGAGCGGGACTGCGCGAAGCACGCGCACACCAAGCGCACGCTAACACTGCAACTGGTGCTCACCTCTCGTGGGGCCCCTTCCGACGGGGCGACGAGCTCCGCAAGGTTCTCAGGAACTCGACACATCGCAGCCCAGCTCAAAGCTAGCGCTGACTAAGGTAAACCAAGCCAGAAAACTCGCATCAGGATTCACAAGTTCACGAGGACACAAACTCACATCGCATGGAAAAGTAAAAGCTGCAATTTGCTTACATGAGGGGCTCCCCCTCTCAAAATGCTCTTACAAGTTTCCAAGGGCCACGCCCGACTTTGTGCGCAGGAAGAAATGACAGGAGAACAAGGGATCAGCCAGAAATGTCGCTCGCTGCGTCACCCGTAGACGCGTCACTCGCGTCATCGTCGTCTTCATCGGCATCATCGCCGCTGTCGGCGATGCCCCCGTCGCCATCGTCGACCACGTCGCCTTCGTTTGCGACGACCACCACCACGTCATCCTCCGAAGCGAAGGCCCTGACCAACGCGTCCACATTGTCCTCAACCCAGCGCGCTAGGTCACCCCGAACAACCGTGGGTACGGGGGCGATGGCGGCGTCAAAGTCAAAGTTGGGGTCGGCATTCAGGAGGTGGCTAAAGACACGGGAGAAAGCGCGCTCAAGCAAGCCACACCCCCTTTCCTCCACAAGCTGGCGAGCTCTGGCAGATCGGGCCTCCAGGCGCGTCACCACCTTGGTGAAGAAGGTCAGGTGGCTGGCATAATCATTTGAGTGAGGGGTCGGCGCCTCCACGTCGCAGATATGGCCCAGGGCGATATTGGCCCTGTTCCAGAGATCCTGAAGCATAGGGGGATGCTCGCGCTCCAGCGTCCGACGTTGGAGCACCTCCTCCGTGTTTTGCCTCGCGATGGCTTCTGCGTCATCAACCCGCCTCCGGAGGGAACGCAGCTCGGCGCAGGCGGAGGCCAAGTCCGACTGCGCCGTGACTAGGGCTGCGGCCGTGGCTTCCGCGCGCCTCTCAGCCTCGTACAACCTAGGCCTGAGGGCAGCGGCCCTGCCCTCACCCTCCACGCCCGCGAGCTTCAGCTTCAGGTCATACCAGCCCTCCAGGTCCGCGCGAGCCTCGGCCACCCGGCGGTTCACCTCCTCCTCAACTCCAGCCTCGCGAGCCCCGACGACGTCTTCTGCTTGGGCAACTTGACGCTCCCTCGTCTCTAGTTGCTCGAGCTCGCGGCTACGCTCCATGGCCTCCAGGGCCAGCGCCTCCTCACGCTTCCGGACCTCCTCTTCCTCCGCGGGCGTCCCCCTCAGCGACGCAAGAGTGGCCCTACGCACCTCCACCTGCTGCTCAAGAGACGCGCTCCAAGCCTGGAGCTCCCACGCGCGCTTCTCCGCAGCCTCGCGGCGGCGATCAGCCTCGCGAGCCTCTTCCAAGGCTCATGAGCAGGCTTTGTAGGAAACCTTGAGTGAAGCCTCGGCCTTCGCGTTCTCAAGGTCACGCTGATGGCGGCCGAGGTTGATGGCCACCTTCAGCTTGCGCCTCTCCTCCGCCAGCCGGAGACCTTCAGCCTCAAGACGCGAATCGACACTCGCGAGCTCTTCACCAAGCCGGCCCATCGCGTTCATCGCCTCCTGGAAGAGCTCATGGCGAACCATGCTCCGCCCGCGCTCAACCTCGAACGCCCGGCCTTCTTCGTCCTCCACCTCGGGGGCTGCGGGCGGGGCGCCAAGCGGCGTGCCACCCCTTGGCAGGGGGCTGGCGGCTGGCGCCACACCCAACACCAGCCCGTCTTCGCGAGAAGCCCAAGCCTGCTGGGGCTCGCTGCTCGAAGAGGAGCCGAGGATCGAAGCCAACAAGTTGCCGTCAAAGATCAGCGGAGGAGACTTGGGCACGCTTGCCAAGCTCCACGCCAAACCAAGGGGGAGGAGCGACGAGGCCGCAGGTTCAGCGCGCCAGGAAGGCAAGAGTGCCCCTTCAACCAACCCTGCCCCAGGGGCAACCAGCGGACTTGGGGTGCTCGAGACTGGCGGAAGAGTTAAGGAAGAAGGAGGCCGTTTTTCAGGAGACTCAGCAGCCTCAGTGGAAGGAGCCTTGAAAGACTGGCGTCAGAAGAAGAAAGCAGTACACGGAGAGCCACAACGGTATGATACTTACACGTCAATGGCGATGTATTTCCTCCGCTTCAGCAGTCCAAAGATGTTACTGGCGCTGGGAGATCCTTTCCTCTTGCGGAGCTCCTCGAAGTCCACACAAAGACGACCGAAACGCTGGACGTGACGGCCGGTGCGCAGCGGGGCCGAAGAAGAGCTCAGAAGAATATCTTCAAGGGTGCCCGGTTGCGACGAACTGCCGGGCACCGTTTCATCACGACCTCCCGAGGCTCCTGGAGCCTTGGCCTCGGGATCCGCATGCAGCGTCTCCTCAGCAACCGACGCCCCAGGAGGGGAGTGGCAGGCTCCTGAGGATGATGCCCCAGGATCACCACTCGGCACGTGCTCCTCAGCACTCGAGCCGCCGGCCTCCGCCTGAGCTCGCCCACCTGCACCGTCACTTTGGGCGAGCTCAGCGTCAGGGGCAAGAAGGGAACCACGACGACGGGGTTCTCACGAGGCCCCTCCAGGCTGATCGGCCGTGGCCCCCATTCATCAAAGAGAGGCATGTCCTTTACAAATTCATCCTTATTCTTGCAGCGGTACAGCAAACAGTTCTTCCCTGGCAGTTCGGCCGGTAGAAAGACACCCGTCAGGACCTTGAGCACTGTTCGCCACGTCCCGAGGAGGAGCCCGGACTCCTGAAACCTCATGTGGTCCTGGCTGCTGAGCAAGGTCCACATTGGGCGAGAATGGCGCTGAAGCGGAGCGGCCCGGCGTTCGAAGAATTCCTTCACCACCATCGGTGCAGTTACATCGCGATCCTTCAGCAACCTCAACCTGGGCCAGACGCGGGCAAGGCCGGGGTTCACGAGCCGCTGATGGCACCAGCCGGAGTTAGGAACAGCGGGCCCCGACGGAGCCTGAAGCAGAGGACTGAGCACACCGGCATCGACAAACACCCATCGTATCCGGAATTCGCTCGTGGATGGAGGAAGCTCGAAATCGATCCCCTCGTCCGCCGTCGCAGCCACGGCCTGGAAGCTCACACACCCCGAGCATTGCCGAGGGTCAGCCAGATGCAATGAGAAGAAGTGATGGAGGAGAGCCACTGAAGGAGCGATGCCCACCATGGCTTCTCACACAAAGGCGAAGACAGCAAGAAGAGTCACAGACTGAGGGTCGAGATGCAACATGTGGATCTGATAATGCTCAAGCACAACATTGAAGAAGGCGGAGAAGGGTGGAATCAGGCCAGCCCAGAGGGCATCTATGAAGATTGGGACCTCGGTGGCCGTCTGAGCCGTGCGAGTGCGAGACGCGGGCCAAGCCACCGTCTCCCCCCACTCATTAAAGCTGGAAGCAAGCATCGGGCGCACCTTGTCCATGGCCTCGTCGTTGAGCACCCGAGACCGGCCGAGCGCCGGCGGAAAGGACGGAGGCGTAGCTGGAAGAGGCAGAGGACTCTTCCCCTTCTCAGCTTGTTTAGGCGCCATGGTGATGGAGCAGGCGGGGCGCGAGTCAGATTAGAGAAGAGAAGCAGAGCCGCAAGGAAGCAGGGGAATTGGGGAAGCAAGGCGCAGGAGGCAAAGGAATAACTGTGTAGGCTGTAGGGGCCACATAGCTCGGCGGATTCAAAGGCAGCGTGGGGAAGCGGAGACGCCCACGTCCAATCAACCGCCACGCGTCGACCGAGGCCGTAGGCTTTTGGGGCCCACGGTGCTTCGAACTTGACCCTTGGATTTGCTGCGAACCCAAGCCCGAGCGCACCTTGGGCCCGGGGGCTACCGTCGGCATTCTGGGAATGGGGGTCCCCAGACTTGCCTGCCTGCGGCCCACGGCTTGGCCAAGCAGCAGGCCGTATGGCCCATCTTCGTCAACAAGGCACCCAAGACCCTCGCGAGGGTCCAAGCCTCGCGAGGCGGACAACGCAAGACCTCCTCTGGAGTGTCCTAGCTAGGCAGGCTCACGAGGAGCGGAGATATCAAGGCAAGGCAAACCTCACGAGGCTCTCGTGACGTGAGCCATGACGAACGGTACCAGGCGGGTGCCGGTGCGTGCAGCGTCCTTATTTCCTCTTTGGTGCTAAGGAGGACAGCGTAGGCGAAGAGTACCGAGGCCCCAGGCAAAGGTTGCCATATTGGTGCAACGAGACCAAGACCAGAAGGACGGCAAGGCGGAGGTCATCGTGGAGCCCAAGACGGCGTCACCCCAAGGATTTTCGCAGGCGAAGACCGCTTTTGTCAGGATAGCTTGTACTAGCTGTCCCCCTTCAAATTTTTTGGCTCCCTTCCCGCTCGATATTTGGGAAGAGGACCAGGGCCTCTATAAATAGGACTAGCCATCATAGTAGGAGGGGACGGATCCCGAACTAGCTCAGATCATCCTCTACTACACAAGAACAAGAACACCTCAACCTCAGGAGGATGTTCTTCCCTTGTACTGTTCATCATCAACCCAAGAGGCAATCCACCACCACCACATTGGAGTAGGATATTACACCACAACAGTGGCCCGAACCAGTATAAACCCCGTGTCTTTCTGTGTTGCGAGTTCGTCGAGTTCGTCCGCAGGATCTTAGTGAGCTAGAGCGTAGATCGGTAGGAGGGAGAGACTTCGCGCGCACCCCAGTGCTCGAACCTTAAGGGTTTGCCGGAACCCCACATCCGACAAGCATGATCATCTAGGACCTAAGAGCCTGGTGGGAGGCGGGCTGCTTCACTACCATTGTGGCTTTTTAGTTGGCTTCCAGGTAATGCCTGTCTGTGCTGGGCTTGTCACTGGCTCGGCCAGTGCCCTGACTAGCTATTTGTCTTTTGGTGCTCACGGGATGGTGGTTCATGTAAAAAATATCTTTCCTTATCTTAATAAAGACCGACTTCGGCCTTTCGAATACAAGCTAGACACCATATGCGACATGCAACCACATATGGCACCATGAAGTTAAAGCAAGCACCTGGGATGGTGGTTCATTGCTAGCGAGGTCATCAACTCCAGAGCTATGTTTACTGTCTCCATGTGCTAACACTGCACCTACTATAAGGCTGAAATGTCATGGCCTATCCACGTACGATGCTGGAGCGACTTCTCTCTTTTCTGTTTTGCTTCTCTCATAGCAGCAGAGTCTGAAATACCCTTGCATAAAAACACAATAGTGAGAGTATGGGTGAAGTGTGTGCAGAACTAGTGCACTGTAAAAGTAGCAGATAGCAGGTGGCTGAAAAATAAATGTCAAGAGACATATGATAGCTCTACAACATTGCATGGCAAACAAAATTATATTCTACTCCATATGATTTTGTAATATATGAGCACAGGAAATGCAGGTACTCCTCCAGCACACCACGACATGTGGTCCTATCAAGATAACAGTCGACTGAAAATAAATAGGTCAGTCAATTTTTTTATGAACCATCTGATCTATAAGGAACGGGTAGATGGCCTACCTCCCGCCAGTCACTGATGACGATCTTTCTCGAACCACCAGCGACCACCGGCCCAGACCCCTGCCTCCGCCGCCCCGCCCTCCCGTCGACCTCACACCAACGCCGTGCTTGGCAGCGCTCCAAGGCCATCCCTTTAATCCCGGCAGACCTCCAGATCGGGCGCCAGCAGCTCTAGGCCCCACACGCCCCTAAGATAAACACCGAGGCGCTGCTTCCCCGGCGTAATAGGCGGACTAGCGCCTGTTACGCCGGGGAATGCTTCCGTTAATTGGGAATGAACTGACCAGGAATTGAAATCCAGGGGGGCGACGGACCTCTAGCTAAGGTGAAATAGTATATGAGGAGAAACCTTGTGCATCGCGAGTTACTAGGAACATCTAGTATCAAGAAGAAACGGTCAACTAGTGTCTTCTGTGGGATGAATACCGTGCAAGTAGACACGTAAGATTTGGACGAATAAGGGAAGAGGAGTACCATTTCCGGTTGCCAATGTGGTCGCCTCCATATGTCGCGCCGATCTTCTTCTTTTGTCGGGGAAACCGATGTTTTGGAGGAGGGTGCAGGCTTGGACGAACCCATGGCCAAATTGTTGACTGTGTTGCCGTGGGCGTATGTCAGCGGAGGGGAAGCAGATCCGAGGCGGCGAAGGACGGCGTAGCAGGAACAACTCTGGTGCGGTGGACGGTGGCGAAGTTGGAGCAGCAACGGTGAGGCGCAGGACGGTATGGTTGAACTGGCTCGGGTACGGACGGCTCAGCCTCGGCTTCAACTACTAGCCTTGGAGGGTGTTGCGGTTGAGGTTGCGGTGGACGACGACGTCGGGGTATCGGCTCCGGCGTGATGGAGGAGGGTGGCGGTTGATGTGTGGGATGGGGTGGCGGACGTAGGACGCCGGGGTTTCGCGGCTGATGGAGAGGTAGTTTTGGCACCCACGGAGTACGAATGGGGAATCGGGGGGGGGGGGAGCTAAGGGAGAACCATGTTTCGGTCTGGGACGCGCTTGTTTTTGGGTTTTTTGAACAGATGGGACACACTTGTTTGAAATTTGGGGAAAGTACAAACTTTGCCCCCCTCGTAAATTTCAGACCTACTGCGGGTCGGGGGTAGGATGGTAATCCCAGGTGTCCCAAATAGTGGGCGGGAGCGATTTCGGCCGCGCGCATGTCTGCTTAGGCGGCCATTGTGTATGAATGTTTTTCGGAGGCAGTTGTGTGGCGTCTAGATGAAGCTACAAACCTACCCCGGTTTAGACCTTTGGACGTCGGGCCGGTAGGTTTCACGGGTCGGAGTTAGAAAAGTAATTTCCTTCTACTACCAAACATTGGTCTCACGCGGTTTCGGGCGAGTAGAGGCTCTTTTGGCGCTTCGTTCGAAATTTTGAAACAGAAGCATTCACGTTTAGAGTACTCTTGAACTTTGAGGATTGACCTAAATAGACAACGTTAAATTTGACCTTGTATGTTTGAAAACCTCATTAAATTATCCGCTTCTTTTTGAAATTTTGACAGTTGAAAATCCTATAACTACGATTATTTTGGAATGGAGGAGCTAAATTTGAATCTATTTTTTACACGACTATATATGCTATTATGTACAAAATCAGAGCAAAGATTGGTGCCCCCATAATTTAGGTATGATTTACAAATGCCATGATATCGAATTCAAATAATTGAATGGACTTCATATTGAATTCGATTTTTTTAAACCACCTTAAGTTCAATTCAAATGTATGCTAGTTCATAGCTAGCTATTTATAATGTTCATTGTGTAACTTTCGTATGTATAATGTGCTTTACACACACAACATGAACTATACTCACGTTTATATTCGATTGCTAAAGCGATGCATTGTCTGGAGTTCAAAATACTAACTATGTGGATCAATTATGTCGAATAATAACATAGACATGCTCAAATTCGATAGAATCTAGATGTCTAATGGATCAATGACCGTTCCTTACGTGAATTGCAAATATCATGATCCCATCCTAATATTTACATACAATTTATATCTTTAATCAATGTGTACATTAGTCTTTTACGTGTAGTTCCACTCTCCATCGGTGGTCTCTCACACAAGCTCACACACTCTCTCCCGAGGTGTCTTTCTCGTAGACATGCTCTCGATATAACCCTCCCTCCCTCACGTAACCATTTATGACTGTTTTCACTAACCTTTATCATAAGCACTCTTCCTCTCACAAGCATACACACGCACAATCCCCATCGACCCTTTCTATATACATAGACATGCCTACATGTTCCTGTACGCACATTATCTTTAGGCATGTCTCTCACGCATTGTCTCACACCTCTCTTCCTAATCGACGAGTATGATTCTAGCAGAGCATTCTGTAGGATGCCCCTTAAAGTTAGGTTGGATGAATAGTAATATCAGAGATAAGGGGTTACCTTAGTCCGAGAACCTAGGGTTACAAATCCTAGCCGGCTTTGTCAGTGGACACAGAGTCCTTCACAATTCTGCTATCTTTGTCTTGTACGACTAGTCATCCATGGGTTTCCCTAAATGCGTCACGGGCCGACCAATGTGGCGCAGGACGGAACCGAACCAAGGGCCTCACCACGACCCACCGTACCTCACGCGGTGACACACCCTCTCCCCCCAGGTCTCGTTATCTTCTCACACCCACACATACCAATGTCGGCGTTCTGGGAATGGGGGTCCCCAGACTTGCCTTCCCGCGGCCCACAGTGTGGCCAAGCAGCAGGCCGTACGGCCCATCTTCGTCAACAAGACACCCAAGACCCTCGCGAGGCTCCAAGCCTCGCGAGGCGGACGACGCAAGACCTCCTCTGGAGTGGCCTAGCCAGGCAGGCTCACGAGGAGCGGAGATATCAAGGCAAGGCAAACCTCACGAGGATCTTGTGACGTGAGCCATGACGAATGGTACCAGGCGGGCGCCGGTGCACGCAACGTCCTTATTTCCTCTTTGGTGCTAAGGAGGCCAGCGCAGGCGAAGAGTACAGAGGGATCAGGCAAAGGTTGCAATATTGGTGCAACAAGACCAAGACCAGGAGGACGGCAAGGCGGAGGTCATCGTGGAGCCCAAGACGGCGTCACCCCAGGGCTTTTCGCAGGCGAAGACCGCTTTTGTCAGGATAGCTTGTACTAGCTGTCCCCCTTCAAATTTGCCCGCCGTTGTTGGCTCCCTTCCCGCTCGATATTTGGGAAGAGGACCAGGGCCTCTATAAATAGGACTAGCCACCACAGTAGGAGGGGACGGATCCGGAACCAGTTCAGATCATCCTGTACTGCACAAGCACAAGAACACCTCAACCTCAGGAGGCTGTTCTTCCCTTGTACTGTTCATCATCATCCCAAGAGGCAATCCACCACCACCACACTGGAGTAGGGTATTACACCACAACGGTGGCCCGAACCAGTATAAACCTCGCATCTTTCTGTGTTGCGAGTTCGTCCGCAAGATCTTTGTAACGCCCCGAGACTGACGCTTCAGAAGACTTCCTTATTTTCGTGATCGCCGTGTGTTCCTTTTGGTGCTTGCACTTTTATTTTTGCATTGCATCATGTCATCATGCCATCATGTCCTTAATCTTTGCATCAAAACTCAACTAAATAAATTGCATGGATCTTCGATCCATTTAAATCGAGGGAATTCACATGGTGATTTCTCTTTATAACATATCCTCCTAATATTTATGGAGCTATTATAAATATTCCATTAGTTTGGAATTAACCTTAACACACGTGCAAAATTAATCCTATGCCTTTTCTGCCTTGAGTCGATCTCTCCAACCTTGCCAATAATTCTTTTCCCATTTATCGAGGCTCTCCCTAAATTCCCAACATTTTTGGACTCCTCAATACCTCGAACTCTTTCAAATCATTTGAATTTAAATCAAATGAGTTTGAGTTTAAATCTTTCAATCATGGCCTTTTCTATTTTCTCGGAACAAGCACTTTGTTGTGAGTCTGGGAAAATAATCCCCATGCCCAAATTCTTGTCCACTCTTTCCTTTTCTCTCCTTTTCTTTCTTTGCTTTTTCTGTTTTTAGAAGAGTTTTGGAGAAGAGAGGGAGTGGAGAGCCCAGCAGCCTCCCTCTTCACTGGGCCAGCCTCTAGGCCCAGCAGCCCCTCGCTAACCTAGCCCGATCCCCATCTCTCCCTTCGTTCTCCTCTTGCGCCGCCACTTCCTCCTCTCGATCTCTCCCTCATCTCCCCTGCAGCGCCGCCAGCCTCCCCTGTCTCATCCTCCCGATCCCCTCACCCTCTTCCTCTTGTCCTCTCCCTTGCACCACCACCCAGAGAAAGGAGAGGAGCGAGACCCCCTGTTGCCGAGCGCCCGAGGAGAGGAGTTCCTCGAGCACCGCCCGCCCGCAGCAGCCTCCTCCCCTCGCGACCTCCCCGTCCACATCCGCTGCTGCTGCCTCCCGTCGTCATCTTCAAGCTCGTCGCGCAGCCGCCGCCCGGATCCACCCTCGGCTGCCGTCCAGGACCTCGGCTGCCGTCCAGGACCTCGTCTGCCTCCCCTACACCACGCCCCGTCGCCGGGAGCTCGCATCAAGTCCACCTCTCCTCGCCATGGCCCTCGCGAACTTCCTCACCGCCGCCTCTTCTCCTGCTTCTCCTCGTCGCCACCAACCCGCCGTTCGCCTCCAGCCCTTGTCCGCGGCCGCTCCAAGTACAGCGAGGCGTCGTCGTACCCGCTGCCTCCCGCGTCTCCTCGTCGCGCGCTGGCTCCACCGCGCCTCGATCCTCCTCTGCCAGCGCCTCCGTTGCCTCTGTCGCCCTTGCTGCCGTAGCTTTGCCCTGCTGCTCCCCGTGCCGGAGTTTCAGCAAGACCCTGGTCGACCTCCTCCTTGACGACCCCCGCACCCTGCCTGCTCGTCCCTTCGCCGCTTGCGGTCCAACTCCGAGGTCACGGCGGTGTAGTCGAACTTGACAAAAACGGCAAGACCACACGGACGCTTGAACGACTACACACCGAAACGTCAAGTACCTCGTCAATGTGTACGACTACCGTCGCCGCGAAGACCGCGAGTTCAACTACTTCCACAACGCGTCGTGTACGACTACCGTCGCTTGGGTTCGACAAGTCGTCGAGTACCACTACGTTGGCCA
Source organism: Triticum aestivum (assembly GCF_018294505.1). Classification (NCBI taxonomy): domain Eukaryota; kingdom Viridiplantae; phylum Streptophyta; class Magnoliopsida; order Poales; family Poaceae; genus Triticum; species Triticum aestivum. The sequence continues at coordinate 187,309,309 of NC_057802.1, forward strand.
AGTACACCTTCGTCAAGACCGATGCCCGAACAAGCACCGTTTGCATGGATTGCGTCAAGTACCTCTACCGACGACCCCGAACATCTACGGAGTTTGCACGATTGCGAGATGTGAACCACTACTTCTAATACCGTCGCCGTGTACAACTACTTCCTCTACGAACTTGATCCGTTCCGAAAAGTCACGCCTCGAAGGTATAACCCGAGTCGACGTCCGTGGAACGAAAGCATGTGTTGTTTGAGTTGCTTGCATTTGCACCGTGCCCGACTTGTTCGTCGCACGCTGTCACTCGTTTCCTTGCCATGCCGTTGAACCGTGGGAACCCGGAGCACCCCACCATTCTCTTGCGTGTTTCACACATCCGCACTATTCTCTTTTGCGCCGGTATCTCCATGAGCTACCCGAACCGATATGTTGCCGTGGCATCATTTTCGGATTCATTGCCGTGGCACCCCTTTCTTCCACCACGGTGACAAATGCTTCATAACATGCTCATGTCAACATTTTCATAAGATTGCTTAAACCTTGCATATGTCATCCGCATCATGATAACAACATTTAAAATATCTAAAATTGATGTTCGCATTAAAATTGCTAAATGACATATGGAGATTTTCCGGAATTGTTGTTTGTTGTTCCGGCCTCATTTAAATTGCCTAAAATAGGTAGTTTCCATATGCCTCACCTCTTGCCATGTTTAATAACATTTAATATTTTTGGGTACATAAACGAGAGAGAACTAAATAATTGTTGTGGCGTTTCGTCAATATGCAACTCGTTGCATATTGAGCTCCACTTAACTTGTAGTTTCGTATGTGCACTTTGCCATGCCATGCCTCTTTAAACCGGACATGCATCATATTTGTTTTTGCATCATGCCATGTGTATGTGATGGTTGTTTACTATGTTGTTTGTTTCTTTCCGGGTTGCTTCTCTCGTTAGCTTCGGTTTCGTTCCGGAGTTGTGAGGATTCGTTCGACTACATCCGTTTGTCTTCTTCATGGACTCGTTCTTCTTCCTTGCGGAATCTCAGGCAAGATGACCATACCCTCGAAATCACTTCTATCTTTGCTTGCTAGTTGTTCGCTCTATTGCTATGCCGCGCTACCTACCACTTGCTTTTCAAGCCTCCCAAATTGCCATGAACCTCTAACCTTTGTCACCCTTCCTAGCAAACCGTTGTTTGGCTATGTTACCGCTTTTGCTCAGCCCCTTCTTATAGCGTTGCTAGTTGCAGGTGAAGATGAAGATTGCTCCATGTTGGATCATGTTTATGTTGGGATATCACAATATCTCTTATATTATTAATGCATCTATATACTTGGTAAAGGGTGGAAGGCTCGGCCTTATGCCTGGTGTTTTTGTTCCACTCTTGCCGCCCTAGTTTCCGTCATACTGGTGTTATGTTCCTTGATTTTGCGTTCCTTACGTGGTCGGGTGATTTATGGGACCCCCTTGACAGTTCGCTTTGAATAAAACTCCTCTAGCAAGGCCCAACCTTGGTTTTACCATTCGCCTACCTAAGCCTTTTTCCCTTGGGTTCTGCAGACTCAAGGGTCATCTTTATTTTAACCCCCGGGCCAGTTCTCCTTCGAGTGCTGGTCCAAACCGAGCGATGTCCGGCGCCCCCTGGGCAACCAGGGTCTATGCCAACCCGACGTCTAGCTCATCCGGTGTGCCCTGAGAACGAGATATGTGCAGCTCCTATCGGGATTTGTTGGCACATCGGGCGGCTTTGCTGGTCTTGTTTTACCATTGTCGAAATGTCTTGTAAACCGGGATTCCGAGACTGATCGGGTTTTTCCGGGAGAAGTTTTATCCTTCGTTGACCGTGAGAGCTTATAATGGGTTAAGTTGGGACACTCCTGCAGGGTATTATCTTTCGAAAGCCGTGCCCGCGGTTATGTGGCAGATGGGAATTTGTTAATATCCGGTTGTAGAGAATTTGACACTTGACCTTAATTAAAATACATCAACCGCGTGTGTAGCCGTGATGGTCTCTTCTCGGCGGAGTCTGGGAGGTGAACACCGATTCTGGGTTATGTTTGACATAAGTAGGAGTTCAGGATCACTTCTTGATCAGTGCTAGTTTCACGACCGTTCCTTTGCTTCTCTTCTCGCTCTTATTTGCGTATGTTAGCCACCATATATGCTTAGTGCTTGCTGCAGCTCCACCTCATTACACCATCCTTTCCTATAAGCTTGAATAGTCTTGATCTCGCGGGTGTGAGATTGCTGAGTCCTCGTGACTCACAGATACTTCCAAACAGTTGCAGGTGCCGATGATACCAGTGCAGGTGACGCAACTGAGCTCAAGTGGGAGCT